>NC_133333.1:78151843-78229342 GCF_042186555.1 Aquarana catesbeiana | reverse complement strand
AAACAAACCTCTTTCCCATTCTCATTATGGGGTATTGTTTGTTGAATTTTGAGGAAAATAATTAATTTAATCAATTTTGGAACAAGGCTGTAACATAACAAAATGAGGTAAAAGCGCTGTAAATACGTTCCGAATGCAGTGTGTAAATATATATTTCTAGCAAAGAAAATACTAAATTTAAACTTTTAAACAAGTTCCAAAAAAGGCCTGGTCTTCAAGTGGTTAAAGTTGGGTGATTATTTCCTATACTCTCTGCAAGTACTTTTCAACTTTGTCATACTTCTAAAAATAATACATTTTTAGAACACTATAAAAGGGCTTTCCCATCTCTCCTCATGTCTTTTTTCTGGTGAACATCTGAGTTTTTTTACTTTGCCACATCAGCTGCAGAGGATTACTAAGCTACAAATACAGGTGCAGTAAATCTCGAAGATCTACGGATCTGGGGTGACATGGTCCGTAGCATGAAATCTTCTAAAATGAACCAGAGGCAAAGTTGGGACAGATGTCTTACCTCTTTAGGGACACCAAGCTAAATGGTGGAAGGCTGGCTGACTGCAGAATCGTAATGCCCACAAGGAGATGAGCCTTCTGATTTTAAGTGTCCAGCCTGCTAGTTGCAGAGAAGACAACCAGTCTCCCAAATAACACAGAAATAAAAATTGTTGTTCTAGAATCCATTACAATCACACACACAAAAAAAAAAAATCTGTTCTGTAAATACAACCGCAATGCTAATGAAAAATCTTACCGTTAGCCACTGCCCAATTTCTTCTTTTTCCTTCTGAGCTGGGTCCACCTTCTGAGCCAAACCAAGACCTTCCTTAGAGTACGCTTTTGTCTTTGTTTCACGTTCTACTACCTTAAACCTTTCCATTTGCTGTTAACATAAAGATGGAATACTTTCAGTTAAATTCACATGATACCAACCTCTTTACACCAACTACAGCCAGCACTTTAAGTTGGCCATGATGTCAGAGGCTAATAGGTGGGGCTCCTGATCATGCGGCACTGATTGGCTGCATAGTGCTGACTGACTTCATCGGGAGCCCATCCTACAAACGCCTGATCATGGAAAGTTGAACGTGAGCTGTCAGTGAAAGCTCTGTCACAGTTCTAGAAGCGCCAATAGACTGCGCACCAAATAAAGACAGTCACGCATATAAAACAGCAGCAGAGCTACAAAGCCTAACCGCTCTGCCGTCACATAAATGCATATTACATATATGCATGTTACTATTTTAAAATGAAATTAAGTCTGTAAACTAGAACTTTGGTCATCTTTGATCATTTGTGACCTGTAAACTAGCAAATCCAAAACCACCAGTGTTGGTAAGGGCACAAAGGCCAAAACCAAATTTCTGACTTACCTGTAAAATCCATTCCTTGGAGTACATCATGAGACACAGAGCAGTTCTATTATACTTTACTCAAGAGTTATGAGGCATGTACAGGTGATTGGACACTGCCAAGGGAGTGCTTTCCTAAATAACCCCTCCAATATAGGAAGTACCTCAGTTTTGTAGCAAGCCATACATCCCAACAGAGGGGGAGATCTCCGTGTCCCTTGATGTACTCCAAGAAATGGATTTTACAGGGAAGTCAAACATCCAGTTTTCTTTACAGTACACCACGGGACACAGATCAGCTCTATTAACTTTACTGTCCTAAAGCAATGCCCATTAGGAGAGTGGGGGACAGTGCAACCACCTACAGTTCAAAAGAACCTACACAGCAGCCTGCAAAACACTGCAAACAAAATGCAAAATACTCAGCAGATCCAACATTCACCAGACAGAACCTTGTAAAAGTATGAACTTAAGACCAGGTTGCCGCCATGCAAACCCGAGCCACTGAATACTGATGACAGATAGCCCAAGTGGCACCTACACTCCTAGTAAAATGAGCCAGCACCGGAAAAGCTGGAGCCTTTCAGTTCAAACTATTAGACCTGATAGATAAGCAGACAAATCCAGTGTTAAACAGAAAATGTGGCAGCCGTGTAACCCTTCTCTGGCCCTTCAAAAAGGACAAATAGAGAATCAAATAACCTCACCACTGTAGACAACTTCAGATACTTGAGTTATGTTAATTCTTGTTGTACTAATTTCTTGATTTTCAGTTTTTTGTGCACATTTAAAGTTGATTGATTATATGTCTTCATATTTAATAAATGAATCTTCACGTTCTTTCCTGAGGAAGCCACACGGCGAAACATGTAGAAAACATGAACATGATGAAAATATGAAAGTGATTACAGTAAATCATTGTCATTAATAGGATGTTTGTGCACACCTATGGTTATGATTGTATGCATCAGTTTTATATTGATCATTTGATAAAATTTTGTATATATTTTTACATATACCCTTGAGTGATTTCTATGTTGTAATGCACCCATAAAGTCCCAGATCTCCTAAATTTCTCTTCTATTTCTAAGGGATGTTGGTGCCATACTTCTTTTGATGCTGGTCTCTGTCCATATTTGACCAACTTCAGATACTTCTTGACAGCCTGAACCACATCCAAAAGGGTGGAGGGACTTGTCCCCCGACAACTGAGGACTAGGGAAAATAAATAAAAAAAGGGTGGCAAAACCGTGTCCTAGCTGAGGTGGAAAAACAAGACCACATTTAAAAAAAAAAAAGTTCAAGGACGAAGAACCATTATATCAAGTTGCAGTACCAGAGTGATTCCCTGCAAGAGAAACCCATCCTTCCGAGACTCTGAGCGAAGTTCACGAAGACCAGAAACACAACGTTGTATGTGCGCATACAGTACGTACAAACAAAGGTCACAAATGCGAAATCTGATGAATGGAATCCTTTAACCCCGCCCATAGATGATGCAGTTTTTTTTTTTCTTCAACCAGTGGGCTGAACAAATATATGCTTGATTTCCCCATCCACATGAGGTGGATTGGGGAATTCTCCCTGCTGAGCTATTGAATTTTTACAGTGGGGAGACTTCTCTGCCATCAGAACACACTGATCAGCTATGCCAGCTATAGCCTGCACCACTGATCATGCAGCAAAAATCCATCTGGGGAGGTTGTACAAAAGTGGAATGGTAAATCGAATTCTGTACAACCAACCTACCCATACATGGGTTAAAGTTTGACTGGTCTGTGCTGAACCGGCTGAATTTCATTTCATGTACGGCCAGCTTAAAACGGAGTTCCACCCAAAAATGGAAGCTCCGAATATCTGCCTCCTTCCCCCCCTCCGGTGGCAGGTACTCGTCCCTCAGAAGTTCGGCCCTGCTCCTCCTTCCCCCGGGGCATTAAAAAAGTCAGCTCACTTCGTGCATGCGCAGTAGGGAACCAGCTGTGAAGCCACAAGGCTTTACTGTCGGTTTCCCTTACATGCAATGTCGGCGGCAGAACCCGAGAGCCAATGAAAACATCGGCTGGGGTGCCGACATCGCTGAATTCCAGGACAGGCAAGTGTCCTAATATTAAAAGTCAGCTGCTATAGTATGTGTAGCTGCTGACTTTATTTTTTTGCTGGGGGGGGGGGGGGGCAGAACTCTGCTTGGAGACATCCACTGCAAAAGAAAGAGCTCAATGAAAATCTGCTAAAACACTCCCCTAAATCAGCCTCACTGCCTGTGGAGTCTAATCCCTGGAAAGATGTCTCACTTCAACCTTAAGGCTCTGGCAGACTCCAATAGCCACAACTGCCGGCTGTGATGCAGTCCCAGTCATGTCAAAAGATGTACTGAACAAAGTTTACAGATGTTTGTTTCATAGGTTACTGCTGAGCTAATCTCTTTGGTGGAGCAAACACCTTTTTAGGGTGCATAAAATCCACATAAATAACCTCCTATGGATGAGGGTGTAATGGGAATGACTGGGGATCTTGTGGAGGCCACCATGGTTCCAGGGGTGAAACCTTCAGAGATGAGGTGGCAATTTCAGATCTGTGCGGACCATACTGGCGAAAAAAAAAAAATCTTCCTGGAGCTGCATCAAACTAGGACCCTGGGGTTCTTCAACCACAAGAGCCCACTTCTTTGCTAGCCCTTTTTCCACTGGATAGAAGTCAAAGATTTTTTTTTGTTATAATTCTTTTAACAAGGCTTTTTACAAGGAATATCAAGTCCATGAGTTCTTCTGTGATATATTTGCCAAAACGTAACACCATCACCATACGCAGATAGCTTTGCAGTTGCACCCAATGTGTATGGTTACATTTCCTACTCACCAGAGGGATGTGACCTCTTTAGCTAAAAATAAAGTCAGAATGAGCTTCATTTGTGGAAGGGTGGATATAAATCAATGATATGAAAAAAAAAAAAAAAAAAAACACAATTTTTTTTATTCAACCACTTGCCGACCGCCGCACGCTGATGTACGTCCTAAGTTTGGCAGCGGATGTCATTATGGCAGCAGCTAGCTGCTATAATCCCGTTATCCACGTTTTCGTGCGGCAGTCGGCTTTCAGATAAAAGTGGTGTCTGCAGCGGATTCACAGCGAGATCACTTTTATCAGTGGCGGAAGAGGGGTCCCCCCTCCCGCTGCGATCCGGTGCCCTCCGCCACTTACCGGAGCCGTTGGTAGCGGCGGAGGCGATCGCGTCTGTCCCCTTGTTGTGCCTGGAGACGAGTGAGGAGAAGATGGCGCCCACTCATCTCCATGACGCTGCAGGGCGGAAGCGACGTTAAAACGTCACTTCAGCTCATACGTCTTAAAGGCACATTTTTTTTCAATGTCATTTTTTTAAATGACTTTTTTTTTTTTTTTTTTATTGCATTTTAGTGTAAATATGAGATCTGAGGTCTTTTTGACCCCAGATCTTATATTTAAGAGGTCCTGTCATGCTTTTTTCTATTACAAGGGATATTTACATTCCTTGTAATAGGAATAAAAGTGACAATTTTTTTTTTTTTTTTTTAAACAGTGTAAAAATAAATAAAATCATGTAAAATAAATAAGAAAAAAAAAAATTTTTAAAACCCCCCGTCCCGATGAGCTCGCGCGCAGAAGCGAACGCATACGTGAGTAACGCCCGCATATGAAAACGGTGGTCAAACCACACGTGAGGTATTGCCGCAATCGTTAGAGCGAGAGCAATAATTCTAGCCCTAGACCTCCTCTGTAACGCAAAACATGCAACCTGTAGAATTTTTTAAATGTCGCCTATGGAGATTGAGGGTAAAAGTTTGACACCATTCCACGAGTGGGCGCAATTTTGAAGCGCGACATGTTGGGTATCAATTTCCTCGGCATAACATTATCTTTCACAATATAAAAAAAATTGGGCTAACTTTACTGTTGTATTATTTTTTTTATTCAAAAAGTGAATTTTTTCCAAAAAAAAAGCGCGCTTGTAAGACCGTTGCGAAAATATGGTGTGAAAAAAAGTATTGCAATGACCGCCATTTTATTCTCTAGGGTGTTAGAAAAAAGCAATATATAATGTTTGGGGGTTCTAAGTAATTTTCTAGCGATAAAACCTGTTTTAAACATGTAAACACCTAAATTCCAAAACAAGACTGGTCCTTAAGTGGTTAAATCGGATTTTTATCAAATTTATTTTAATAAAATACTGAGAGTAAAAATCTATCTAGAGATAGTTTTCTATTTAAGATACAATAATAAATTATTTTATCAAGCATTAAATGGAGCTTACTGATTTAGAATGAGGCTGTATATTCTGCAAAATTTACATTTTTGGTAAACTCATTCAATGAATCCAAGCTCTGCAAGCTTAGATAGCATGCACTGACTGCATTGATGCATTCACACAATTTCACAGTAACCATGAGATAAAACAAAGTTCAGGAATATTCCTTTATCTCATTGTTTTGCAAATCTACAGTGGATATAAAAATCTACACACCCTTGTTAAAATGTCAGGTTTCTGTGATATAAAAAAATGAGACAAAGAAATCATTTCAGAATTCTTTGACCTTGTGACCTATAAACTGTACAACTCAGTTGAACAACAAACTGAAATTTTAGGTGGAGGGAAGTAAAAATAAAAAAATAAAATATGGTTGCATAAGTGTGCACACCCTTAAAACTAATATTTTGTTGAAGCACCTTTTGGGGTTTATTACAGCACTCAGTCTTTTTGGGTATGAGTCTCAGCATTTTCTATCCAGGTACATACCCTAATGGTCCATGCCTACAGACCTTAGTTTGGAAAGTAAACGTTTATAGGGGACTGTATCAAATGCCTTCGCAAAATCCAGATATACCAAGTCCACAGGCCTACCCTTTTTTAGATGGCAGCTGACTTCATCATAGAATGTTAGCAGATTGGTCTGGCAAAAACGATCGCTCATGAATCAATGCTAATTACAACTAATGATACGGATTTCATCAGGAAATTGTTGGATGTAGTCCCTTATCCCCTCCAATAGTTGACAAACTATTGTTGTTAGACTGACTGGCCTGTAGTTTCCAGAGCTATATCTCAGCCCTTTTTTAAATATCGGTACCATGTTGGCTTTCCTCCAATCAGCTGCTACCATTCCAGTCAACTGTCCATAAAAATTAGTTCCTGAAGGACCCTCGGGTGTAAGCTATCTGGTCCTGGTGACTTATTTATGTTAAGTTTTTCCAAGTCTATTTCTGATACTGTTTTCTGTTAGCCATGAGGGTACATTCTGTGACATGTTATTAACATTACAGTTTTGGTTATTATATCCCCCTTTTTCCTTTGTGAAAACGAAGGAGAAGAATACATTTAAAACATCTGCCTTCTCCTTGTCTTTTGTAAGCAAATTCCCTTCATCATCCTTTACGGGGCCAATATGCTCTTGGCCTCCCTTTTTTTACTGGTATTTAAAATAAAATGTTTTTTTTTTTAACCACTTGCCGCCTGCCCTATTACCAAATGACGGCGGCAAAGTGGTTTTATATTCCTGACTGGACGTCATATGACGTGATCAGGAATATTGAGCCGCTGCGCGCCCCCCGGGGGATCGCATTGCGTCGATCGTTGTTGCAGGTTGTCAGTCTGACACTCTGCAACACCGATCTAGGTAAAGAGTCTCTGACGGAGACTCTTTACCACATGATCAGCGGTGTCCAATCACTGTTGATCACGATGTAAATAGAAAGAGCCGGTGATCGGCTTTTCCTCACTCGCGTCTGACAGACGCGAGTAGAGGAGAGCCGATCGGCTGCTCTCCTGACAGGGGGGGTCTGCGCTGATTGTTTATCAGTACAGCCCCCCCGGATCCCGCCCAGGACCACCAGGGAAGCCGCCCAGGACCGCCAGGGAAGCCATCCACACTGGACCACCAGGTATGCCCCTAGACCCCCAGGGAAATGCCTCTATGTGCCAAGGCAGCTGCCAATCTATGCCGAGGCAGCTACCAATCAGTGCCCACTCCAATGCCTACTACTGCCAGTGCCACCAGGGATGCCCATCAGTGCCCAGTATCAGTGCCCAGGAGTGCCGCCTATCAGTGCCCATCAGTGCCACCTATCAGTGCCACCCTATCATTGCCCAGCAGTGCCGCCTTTCAGTGCCCATCAGTGCTGCATATCAGTGCCACCCATAAGTGCCCATCAGTGCCGCATATCAGTGCCTCCGTATCAGTGCCTGTCAGTGCCGCCTTATCAGTGCCCATCAGTGCCGCCTTATCAGTGCCCATCAGTGAAAGAGAAAACTTACTTATTTACAATTTTTTTTTTTTTTTTTTTAACAGAAGCAAAACTTATTTTTTTTCAAAATTTTCGGTCTTTTTTTATTTGTTTAGCAAAAAATAAAAACCGCAGAGGTGATCAAATACCACCAAAAGAAAGCTCTATTTGTGGGAACAAAATGATAAAAATTTTGTTTGGGTACAGTGTAGCATGACCGCACAATTGTCATTCAAACTGCGACAGCACTGAAAGCTGAAAATTGGTCTGGGCAGGAAGGTGTCTAAGTGCCCTGTATTGAAATGGTTAAACTCGCCTCCACTATGTGCCTGTGGTGTATTTTAGCAGCCCCGATTGCGCTCTTACACTTATTGCATTACTTGCAGTGTTGGAATGCTGACAAAGACCCCTCAACCCCATATTTTTTGAAGGCCTTTTCTTTTGCTTTTATATGCATTTTTTTTTACGTTATAGTTTAGGCACTCAGGTTTAATCTTCGCTCTTTTTATTTATTGCCCATTGGAATGCACTGGCCAATACCTTTATTTAATGTTTTTAAAGTACTCACATTTTTCCTCAGTGTTCCTAGGATTTTATCTCATTTAATATAGTTAGGCGCTTTTGAAATTCAGTGTACTTGTATTACCCTTGTGCTTTTTATTTCTGTGATTTATACTGAATGTAATTAACTTGTGATCGCCATTTCTTAAGTTGCCCCGTATTTCCACATCCGCGATCAGGTGTGTGTTGTTCGTAAATCAGTATCTCTAGTAACGCATTATCTCTTGTTGGTGCATTCACCAACTGACCCATGAAGTTGTCCTGCAAGATATTTAGGAAATGGTGAGTCTTAGATGAATGAGCAGTTCCTTCCACCCAGTCGACATCTGGATAATTGAAATTCCCCATTATAATAAAAACCTGCCCTGCCTTGCTGCCATTCCTAGCTGTGATAGGTCAAACTCCTCCTCATCCCTCAGATTAGAGGGCCTGTAGCATACACCCACTATTACTCTCTAATTAGTTTCATCCCTTTGGAGCACCAACCACAAGGATTCCACCCCTTGCTTGCTCCATTAGTAATCTTGTCCCTCACGTTCACTTGTAAATCAATCTTGATGTACAGGCATACCCATCCCCCTTTCCTACCCTGCCTGTCCCTACAATATAGGGAATACCGCTGAATGGTTGCCAGCCAGTCATGTGAGCTGTCAAACCAAGCTTCGGATATTCCCTCAAAATCCTCCTCGTAAATTAGCAGCTCCAGTTCTCCCATTTAGCTAGACTTCCAGCATTTGTGTACATGCCTCTTAAATTTGTCCAGTTGGACAATTGTGTCTGCCTGTTGGGTTGTAAACATATGCCTATTTCAGATTACCTGTGGTGTAGAATCGCAGGAGAGAGGTTGCAGGGTGACGCGGTCAGGAAGCCATAAAGAAGTGAGAGCACGTCTGGATGGTTCCAGGTTTTCCTCCCCAAAACAACAAATGCATTGTGCATGTGAAAGAATCACAGACACGCTGTCGCTTTGTGTACAGCTTAGCTCTTATAGCTGTATAAACCAGGTTTCTGTCTCTGATGTCCATCCTTCTGGCTGAATTTCAAAGTGATCTGACTTCCTGTAGGGAATGGGTGTTTTTGGGCATTCATGTGGGTGGTGAAAGGGGAGGAATGGAATTCTGTTATCACTGCCTAGTGCACTGCATTCCTCTCTGCAGTGAATAGTGTGCTTTTTGGTAAGCAAACAAGGGGTTCTATGTCCCCTTATTGATTGGGGGGGGGGGGGGGGGGCGATTCTGGTGGTCCACTTAGGGGATTTCCAGATTCAGATAAGCCCCACGCACAGACCCCAACAACCAACAAGTCAGGGTTGTGTGGAAGAGGCCTTTGTCCTCTTCATCATGGAGACAAGGTGTTTTGCTCGGGAAGTTTACCCTCTGGAAAGCCCAACCCCCCACCCCCCTCCCTCCAATATGTAGAGGGTATGAGGCCTGGTACAGTTCTGGAGGTGGGCTGTACATTTGCTGCCCACCCCTATTTTGGACTGACACAATGCATGCTTGAATTATGGTCTGCTATGAATGTTTGGGAAGTCCACATCTAATTAATATCGGAGAATGGCCTGAGAAAGAAATGTCGATCTGGAAGGATGTGACTTTGGGCAGTTCTTTATGTTGAATTGGAAAGAAGTTGATCCTGGAGTAAGTGTGATGGACCGATGAGTAATAGGAGTAATAGAAGTAATCCTCCTCTGTCAGATTTATCAATCTCCAGGGATTAACCAGGTTAAGCACCCCGGAGCTGTGTTTTCAATCCCTTTTTTAGATCAGAGTACGATAAGTGAAAAGAACCTCTGGAAACATCCAGCAGGGCCTCAGGGAAGAAATTAAAATCTCCACCCATCACGAAGATGCCCTCCATAAGGAGGATTGGCATCACATAGTGAAGTAAACTGAGATCCGCAGTTGGAAAATAGACATTGACTAGGGTCACTGTGGTAGACCATAGATCACCCTTAAGGAGTATGTAGCAGTCCTTGGGGTCCATATAGGCGTCTCTATAGGTCCAGGGAACCGACATGGCTACCACTATACTGACACCTTTGGACTTTGAAAGCAGAGCGTTGCAGTGATAGGCTCAGGAGAAGTCCCTGCTGGTGAGCCTTGGTACCTTGTCCTGTCTAAAATAAGTTTGAGTTTCTGTGTACACAGCTTTTTAAGATCCGAGAGTCTGGAATGCTTTTTCCAGGATGCTCTGACCCCTGACATTCAAAGACGTGAAACGGGTCCCAGTCATGATCAATTGATGTAAAGGGAAAACGGGGGGGGGTTACCGCCCTCTAGAGAAGACCCCGGAGAGTGGCTGGGAGTGTGGGGGAGGAAAAAGGGTTGTAAAACAGGAAAGGAAACAGACATGCCTCTCACTCTCTGCGAGACAATCATCTTAAAATAATTCTGGGCAGATATGGTCCTCCTTCAGAAATCGGGCCCAGTTGTCGCAGAAAACTGCTTATGTCATCCAGTGAGAATGAAGGTGTCAGTGTAGGCCCAGGGGTATGCTGTCCACCATCTGGTTGCAAGTCCAACACTAACAATTACAAAACTTTAGATACCCCTCCTCAAAGTCTCCAAAAGGTGATCAGTAAGGCCCCTTACACACAGGACGGACTCCGCTAGGAGTCCACTTACCCAGCAGGGGATCTGTTCGCTGATACCCACTGAGCAGGCGGATGACTGGTTTGTGTCCACTCCTCAAAGTCTCCAAAAGGTGATCAGTAAGGCCCCTTTCACACAGGACGGACTCCGCTAGGAGTCCACTTACCCAGCAGGGGATCTGTCCGCTGATACCCACTGAGCAGGCGGATGACTGGTTTGTGTCCGCTCATGCAGAGCAGACAGAGCCCCGTCCTCTATGGGCGGTCGGATGTAAATGGACCACCGGTCCGTTTATATACGACTGCTATCCAATCCCCTAAACAGAAGGGGAATCGATCCAATTTGTCTGTTTTTAGTGGATCGGATTGGACGTAAGCTGGTGTAAAACAGACATGTGTGGCTCCAGAGAGGAGACTGGAGGGTCCCAGGAACAGTCAACCTCAAACCGCGACCATCCAGGGGGCAACCTCAACCCAAGACCCACAGGACCGTTCTCTCTAGGGGACTAGTGGAGAAATAATTCCTCCAAAAAGATCCCACTCAAAGCCCCCTGGGGGTGAGCCGTAAGGTACCAGCAAAGAAAATGGGACCAAAAGACATTAGGAAAAAAAAATGGACCTTGGGTCTACAGGCTCTTTGCGGCCTTGGCAGTAGGGGAGTGAACCATCAGTGCTATCTGGTAAGTCCAAGCAGTCAGGAATCAGGACCTCCAGTGTCTCCAGGAAGGTTGAAGAGATCTGGGAGTTGCTCATGCATGTGGAGTGCAAAAGAATGATTGTCCCTGCATACCAGAAAGTGAAAGGAGTGTCTCCAGTGGCAAGTGTCCCCCCCCCACCCCCGAGTTCTGTAATAACTCTAAGAGCAGGCTTTCCAGCAGGATAAATCTAAGAGAATCTGGACCGTTGCCCAAAGTCTAGAGGAACTTTGGACCATGCCCTGCATATGATCTTTTCCTCTATGGTGTAAAAATGGACTCTGGCTAGCACATCTATGGGAGGAGTGGAGGTGCCTGCATGTGAACCCTGTACCTTATGTACCCAGTCCAACTCTGGCTCTGAGGTCGGTGGCTTGTTAAGCAATGGGAATGGCATTTATGGTTGCCTTGAGGGTCCACGTGACCCCACCCCACACAGTAGCTCCGGAGATGCCCCGTAGCTGAACATGATTCCGGCAGCTTAGGTTTTCCGCATGATCCAGCAGTAGTTGCATCGTTGTGAGAGGGCTGTGTGAGGTCACCTGGGCATGTTCTAGTGCAGCCACATGTGATTGGGGAGATGGTGGAAGAATAAAAATACTTTTAGAAGTGACCCAGTAATTACATTACTGCACATTCATTCTGTTCATTTATGTTTTGTAGGATTTTGCAGGTCCCTATGTACTCAAATGGGTATGGAAGGATGGAGGAAAGTCTGCTTGCGTGGGGGCCGGCAATGAGCTTTTCATAGTTAGCAAGGATGTTGTATGACACTCCCTATAGTTACAATCTGAAGGACAGAAATATTATAGTTTCCTCAGTATCCTCTTCATTCCCTTCTATGTCAGCACCCTCTAGGACTGGCACATTGGGATCAAATTCCGGTTGAGGAACTGGAATAGAAGAGGTGGGACGTTTTTGAGCAAAGATGGTTATATTAAGGCCATAATCTGTCCAAGAAATTGTGATACAAGATGCAGAAGATTCTGCTTTAGTCAAATAGGCCACTTGCGGCATTACTGAAATAGAAATAGAACTGAATGCCGAGACTGGTGTTAAAACCATATCCTGCTCCAGTGCAAGCAATGCATAGTCACTTTGAGGTTAGGTGGGCCTTCGGCAGAGCAAATTTTTGCCTGGTGTTTTAAATCGGCTCCCTTTCATCTGGTGTCCGCCAGTTACCAGTAAGGACATTGTTCTGTGGGGTACTCATGGATTAGAGAGTGGGAGACCGGGTAAACCAGTACAGAATACACAGCAACCCAAGTGTAGACCATCCTGAATAAATCCTTGTGGTGAAAGAGCGGGAGGAAGCGCCTGAGTTTCTTATAAGGGCTCTAATCAGAAGTGGCACTAAATTGTGAGACCAGTGGTGGCCCTCATAAACTTGCCAGTGTCCAGTCACCTAAAGGTTATTATACTATTAAAATACATGAAAGGAGTGCCAAAGGGTGTGAAAGCATACAATATGTGCAGGAGAGGTGTGTGCATGGTGCGAAAGCAGGTAGTATCTGCAGAAAAGCAGTGCCAAGGGTATGACAATGAGCATTATGTGCAGGAAAGAGTGCAGAGGGCAGGATAATGGGCAGTATGCACAGAAAAAGAATTGAGGATATATGTAAGGCCATGGCTTGCTGAGGAATAAACAAGCCTGTGAACCTCAGAGTTCAGTGGGCACCAATCTGAGAGAAGCTTGGTTTAAGCCATAACACCTATGGGACAGTCACCAACAATACTTGCTGTACCTGGATGAATAAGCAGCAATGCTGTAGGCAAAGCAATTGGGCAATGTGGTTCAATAACCCCATGCTGTGTGGCTCACGTACTGCAAGACATGTCCTGCACCCAGGGGTCAAGAAAAAATAGACATGCGCAGAACCCCACTGCTTTATGTCAGCCCAGTGTAAACTTCCAAGAAGACAATCCACTACATAATACTGTACGGGTACAGTATGTCTTGGTCTGCTGGCGATGGCGACTAATACAGATACAACTCACCTCTGCCCTTCCGGAGGAGTTAGGAACAGGCCCGAATATACAAGAACCTAGTCCACAAGAGACACAGAGTTTGGTGCAATGAGAATCACCAGTTTCTTCTGCTCTATTTTGCAGAGCAATTTAGGTAGAATCTGTACTACAGGAAAGGCATAAATGAACTTGAATGGAGTCCAGGAATTACCAGAGCACTGGATGCAAGTGCTAGAATCCGTGGTCCCGTTTCTAGGATTAACTTTTTGTTGTAAACCCCCCCACATCTAATATAGGAGATTGAAGTCGTCGCAATGGAGAGCCAATTCTCTTTGGTTCAGGAGTTAACAGCTCCGATAACCTTTCAATTGCCCACTCCTGGGATGTGAAAAGCAGAGAGGGCTAGTGTTTTTTCCACCATGAATGGAGCAGACTTGCTTCCGCTAAAGCTGCCCAACTCCCGGAACTCCCCCGATGGGTCAGAGCTGGTGCTTCCAAGTGTACCCTGATCAGGAAAGGGGTTCCAGTGATTCAGAGCTTGTCTTATCGCACTGAGCTCCAAGATAATGATGGAGTCTGGCTTCCCTGGGTGACTGTGCTGTCTGAACTGAGAAAGGCTGAAACACTCCTCCCCAGCCTGTGAGACAGGCATCTCATTGCCTTCCCTGAGTGTTGTAGAAATGACTTCCCCCATTGTCAAGGCTGGATTGGAGATCCACCAAGATCTCCATGCTTATGGTCTTATGGCTTATGGTCTTATGGCTGCACCATCTTTAATGCATCTTTTAGGGTGTGCCCCCCAAATATCTTGTTTGTCCATTGATATCAAGGGCGCGTATTTACACATGTCTATCTTTCAGCCTCATCAGAGGTTCCTGCGATTTGCAGTAGAAGAACATAATTTCCAGTTTGTGGCACTGCCCTTTTGGCTTGTCACAGCATCCCGGGTGTTTACAAAGATCCTAGCACCTGTATGGGTCTTTTAAGGGCCCAGGGGATCTTGGTGCTCGGATACTTGGACGACCTCCTGCTCAGAGATCACTCACTACAGGCCCTGGGACACAGTGGAGCCTGCACAGTGAGGTATTTAGAAAACCTGGGCCGGGTCATAAATACTGAAGAGTTAGCCTTAAGACCAGCTCAGTCTCTCACGTATCTAGGTCTGATCCTGGATACGGTCCAGGCAAAGGTATTTCTGCCACCTGTAAAAATCTGTGCCCTGAAGGATCAGGTGCGTCAGGTAAGGGGCACCAGGCAACCCTCTATTCGGCTGTGTATGAGTCTTCTAGGAAGGATGGTGTCCTCCTTCAAGGCAGTTTCCTACTCTAAATTCCATTCCGGGCCTATACAACAAGACATCTTGTCGGCTCGGAACTGGAGAGCACAAGCCCTGGATTACCCCATGTCCTCATCTCCCCAGGCATGCTTAAGTGTAAGCTGGTGGTTGCAGGATCAGAACCTGCAAAAGGGAAGATCCTTCCTTCCCGGTGTCTTGGAGAGTACTGACCACAGATGCCAGTCTCTCAGGCTGGGGAGCGACCCTAGAGGGGCTCACAGCTCAGAGGAGATGGTCAAGAGCAGAACAAAATATTACAGCACACACATGCAAAAAAAAAAAAAAAACAAACAACGACATTTACCTCCTGCTGCAAGGCTATTTAAAACACCTAGACCTGGGATATGCAATTAGCGGACCTCCAGCTGTTGCAAAACTACAAGTCCTATCATGCCTCTGCCTCTGGGTCTCATGCTTGTAGTTGTCAGAGTCTTGCTATGCCTCATGGGACTTGTAGTTCTGCAACATCTGGAGGTCCGCTAATTGCATATCCCTGACCTAGACATTTTCAAAAAACATCAAAAAATATGGCGATTTCGTCACACCATATTGCTATATGGTGCTTAAGCCCAAATCCCCATATTTTCTGATGATTTTTTTGAAAATGTGCGCTGTAATATTTTGTTCTGTTGTATGGTCTTATGGCTGCACCATCTTTAATGCATCTTTTAGGGTGTGCCCCCCCAAATATCTTGTTTGTCTATTGTATAGATTCTGACCAAATCCTTTTGGGATGGAGCACCCCACTCCCTCATCAGTGTCCACCTGTGTCATGGGTGGAGACCTTTAGTTCTCCCATATAGAGAAGTGTATGGCTCCCATGGTTCAGAGAAGCAGGATCTCCCATTCTATGGATAGCGTAGGACCCACTAAACATGGTGTACTTTGTCGCAGAAAGTGGGCTTAAGCATCATATAGCAATATGGTGTGACCAAATCCCCATATTTTTTGATGTTTTTTGAAAATGTCTAGGTGTTTTAAATAGCCTTGCAGCAGAAGATAATTTTTTTTTTTTGCATGTGTGCGCTGTAATATTTTGTTTTCTTGACATCGATGGAGGCGAAGAAGTCTCCCATCTGGAGCGAGGCTACTACCAAGCGGACTGACTCCATCCAGAAGGATTGGATTAACAGATATTGGTTCAGGGAGCTTAGGTCCAAGATTGGCCTTATGTTTCCAGGTTCTAATAAAACCCTGTGCCTCTTTCGAACACCGGAACCTATATGATCACTCCCTGATGCACAAACTGCTCTAGTGCTTGAAACAATAAGTTTATTTTTGGAGGATCCGCAGGAATGTTGGATCTTAGAAATCTCTGAGGAGGAAACCTCCGTAATTCCAGCTTGTAACCGCAGGACACTGTTGGTGACCCACTTGTCCTGCACCACTGATCTCCAAATGTCCGCAAATTGAAGCAGCCTGCCCACCCTCAAAAGGAGGGCTTGGTGCCAAGTTTAAAAGAGTTCTGGACCCAGGGTCTTTTCTTGCCCCTGGCTCTAGCTCCTTGTTGGCGGCGGAACTGCCTTGGTGCTGAAATACCTGAGGAAGTCCCTGAGGTTTTAAACAAGGGACACCTGGTCCTTATCTTTGCAGGCAGTAAAGAACTCTTTCCTCCGGAAATCTTTTGGATATAATTTATCCAGATCATCAAATGTTGCCCATGGAATGGGAACCCTGCCAATAACTTCTTACAAAGAAGCTCGGCTGACCAGTTCTTAAAAGGAGAAGTCCAGCCTGAGCTTTTTAGGCTGGGCTTCTCCTATGGGTCACAGGAATGCAAATTCGTTTTGCACTCCTGAGACCCATTTTTAGCGGAGAGCAGTCTGAAGTCCGCTCTCCGCTGACGTCACTGCAATCAGTCGAGGCAGCGCGTCAGACTTAAGAGGGTCTGGATCCGCCAGCTGCCTGGACTGATGGCAGTCTCAGCCTCTCAGCGAGCCACTGAGACAGCTGCTTCCCGCCCCTTCAAAGCTTAGCGCTCAATGAGCGTCGAGGAGCAAGCAGAAAAGATGCTGACCGACAGTCAGCAGCTCTGCTCTCAGGGAGCCGAGAGAACCGGAGCCATCGTGGTGTTCGGTGGTTTGGTTCTCAGTGCAGAGATGGTGCGGGACAGATGCAGCATCGGTCTGATGCTGCATCCACCTAGGGGCAAGTATGAATCTTTGGAAAAAAAAAAAAAAAACACACACACAATACATACTTCTCTTTTAAGCCACACAAGTCTGCGCATGTGTACAGACAGGAAAGCCAAACGAGAAACCTGCTGTATAGAATCCTTTAAGGCAGTGGTCATCAACCCTATCCTCAGGGCCCACTAACAGGCCAGGTTTTATGTTTTACCTTGGGGAGATGCAGACTAGAATACTGCAATCACTGAGCAGCAAATGATATCACCTGTAATGTATTTCAGTTATCTTGCAAACCTGGCCTGTTAGTGGGCCCTGAGGACAGGGTTGATGACCACTGCTTTAAGGCATCTACAGCAAAACACAGCACTCAAGGAATATCTGCCATGTTTTTAGGAAGCTCATCCTCCTGGTTAGGCCTGTCAGGCCATCTGACCTGATCCTTTAGTGACTGGCAGACTCCAATTGCTGCGACAGCTGGCTAAATAGCTGAACTGGCCAAAGAAAAAAGGAAGCCTTTAATAATGACTCCAGTTTCTTGTCAACAGGGTCTTTCAAGTCCTGTGTTTTATCCACTGGACAAGTTAAGTTCTTGTTTAAGGAAGAGACATCTACAGCTGGCATGTTCCATTTCTTAAACTTTTTTCATGGGATATAAAAGGGAAAATCTCTTAGGAGGAATGAAAATCCTGTAAGGATGTTCCCAATCAGCATACACTGCCTGTTCCATCAGCGGGTGCAAGGGGGAAAGCCTGTGCAGCCTAAGGAGACTTCAGGGACCCCAAAGAGGATAAGGGAGGCTTAGAAATCTGGGACAGAGGCTAGTACCAACTTGACAGCTTCTGGCGCAGATTCCTCAGAAGGCAGCTCATCTGCCAGACCATCTCCAAAGTCCTTAGGATCTAGCTCTTCCTTCCTCAACCAATTCCTGCTCCAAATTAGGAGGCTCAAGAGAGGGGGATCTGTCACATTTCTTACCACCCTGTGGGATAGAGGCAATCATGCCAGCAATCCTGTGCTCTAACCCGGCTAGGGCTGAGGACAGTTAATCCCTGGTGATAAAGGGTGAAGCAGCGGCATTGACTGTAGGCACCATACCAGACAGACACAGAGGCTCAGATTGCCCAGAAGCCTCTGGTTTCTCAGGGGATACAACATTAGTGTTACGATTAGGCTCCTCAGGGGCTACTGACGACACAGGTGTGCCTTTCCCTGTAGTGTTAACCTCGCTCCTCTTTTCTGAAGACATTGCAAGCCATAAAAAGGGAGTACCTGGGTTTAGTATTTTACCCCAGAAGGAAGACCCTTTAATAGGGCTCATCAAGCCCCTATGCGATAATCTTGCTAAACACTTTAGCCTGCCAACCAACACCTGGTGACTCACGTGACCCGGGTAAGTAGGAATGAGTTGCTATACAGTGAATGATGCAAAGCCTACTCTCTGTCCCACAGCTGTCCCCTAGAAGCACTGCATATCAGTCATTTACTGTTTAAATAAGATGGCTGTGCGTTGAGACGCTCTGCATATGCGTGCACGTAGTCACGGCGAACACGCGCATGTGCCATCTTCGATCTATGGCACATGCGCAGCTTGGTGTACACACAACATACTGCGTGGCAAGCCGCATGAGCCATGGCCATCCAGTAGCCAGGAAGGATCGCAGTCTGGCGTACGCACGTGCATCATGGCGATCCAAGCTGCGCAGTGGCGCACCTCTCTGCGCGGACTCTCCATAAGGTAAAACGGCAAAAGACAACAGGAAAAGGGTAGAGTGCATGCTGGGATCTGTAGTCTCCTCCCTCTGGAAAACAATGGGGCCGGCGATCTTCTGGGACTACATGTCCTAAGATGCTCCACTTGTCTGTTGTGATTGGCCCTCCGCTGTGGCCAATGGGACGGAAAAAGAGCGGGCAGGAAGCTGGGCAGTGAATCTAACGAGAGCAGTGCTCTCTCTTCCACACTGCTAACAGAAGAAAGGGGGCACGAGCGGGGGGGAAACATTCTGATAGGCCGCGCCGCAGCTGAGCTTGCCTCTCCCGTGTCACACTGCCGCTGCCTGAGTTCAGCTGAGCTGCAGCCTGCTGGCGATGTCACCGCTTCACTGATGGGGGGGCCTGACAGCACCTGCTACAACTGTCAGATTCCTTGATGGTGTCACCCGGGAGCAGTCCGCACCCCAATAGCAATGCCACTGCTGACCGCTGATGCCTTCCTAACCTCATGTGCTCCACCTGCTCCACTCTACTGTTGAGGGAAATTAGTACAGCACACTGTGCAGACATGGGGCGGGTGCTACAATCTACATCTACATGCAGGAACAAAGCCACTCCCTGCCTACCGTGTTACATTTGGCAGCATAGTCTGTGCTGGGCAGGACTATACCCGACAAACTGCGCCCCTTCCCACATTAAATCATTCCACCCAGGGCAGCTGCCCCTCACTAGTAACAGCCCTGCCCACAACTTTAAGCTATATTGCATGAAAGGGCATAATTACATTGGGTGGAGTTTTTGAGGGAGCCATAAAAGCACCTGTATGGAGAGAGGGGCACAATAGGGGAGCTCCAAGAGCAGCCACAGGGTGACATTAGAGGAAGCATGAAGTAAAGTCAGTTGGGAGATCTGGGTGGCCAGGTACTAACTGGAGAAATGGGGAATCCCCAAGCCTCCTTGTAGTCTAAGAGGAGGGCACACTGATGCCGCGCACACACGAGCAGACTTTACGGCATACTAGGTCCGGCGAACCCGAGTCCATCGGACAATTCGATTGTGTGTGGGCTCCAGCGGACTTTTTATTCCCAAAAGTTTGACGGACTTAGATTTGAAACATGTTTCAAATCTTTCCAATGGACTCGAGTCCGGTCAAAAAGTGCGCTCGTCTGTATGCTAGTCCGACGCACAAAAACCGACGCTAGGGCAGCTATTGGCTACTGGCTATGAACTTCCTTGTTTAAATCCGGTCATACGCCATCACGTACGAATCCGTCGGACTTTGGTTGATCGTGTATAGGCAAGTCCGTTCATTCGGAAAGTCCGTCGAAAAGTCTGCAGGACAAAGTCTGCCGTAAAGTCCGCTCGTGTGTACGCGGCATGAGGATTTTAAGCGCATGCAAAAAGTATGGGTAGGCCAGATTCATGGCTCTGTATCGGTAAAGGGAAAGGCGTGTGCTGATCCTCATTCATAAAAACTTGCCATGCAAGACGTTGTCAGTGGTAGGAGATAAGGGCCAAACATCTGTGGATCTCATCAAGGGATTTAATACCAACTAATATTTACGCCACTAACTCCACTACCTAAGCAATTATTTCTCTCATTTATCCCCCTATCTCCACCTTTCACTCCTGGTAGGCAGAGACTTTAACGTTGTCATGAACCCGCAGGACACCCCACTTTCTAATTTCACAGATGCTTTACCGCTGCTGGATGTATAGCGTTTAGCATCCAGAGAACATACATTTTTCCCGCCTCCCCACCACACTTAGCCCAGAATAGACTATTTCCTCTGCAACTCCACCCTGTTAAAACACACTTCTAAGTCCCATATACAGGAGATTTTGATCTCTGTCGACCTACTATTTTGTCCCTCTAAGCTCCACAAAGACGTGGCATTTTTCATCCTACCTTGCACACAATTAAGATGTTCAGAGGGTTTTACAAAAGACCTGGGTGGACTACGAGTCCATTAACTCAGAGCATAGGAACAACCCAAACTTATTTTGGGAAGCGAGCAAAGCTGTTGTGCATGGCAGAATTATAGCCTTTGCTGCCACATATAAAAATAATGTTATCAAACAATACTGCAAGGAAAGCGATTGTGCATTGCCCAAGCACAACTAGTGCAACAAAATTCCCCTGATCACAGAAAATTCTGTCAAGAAGCCAAGTGTTAATTTGACCTTGGCAGATGCACAGGAACACATTCATTCAATCACATCTTGACCTACAATACCATAAATACGGTAACAGGGTGGGGAAATTGGTGGCACTCTTGTGCAGGGGCCCCCATACCCCCACCCCTATTTCTTCTCCTAAAGATGCCCAGGGCAACCGTACTTCAACCCCTAGGGACACCAACCTAATTTTATGCCAAACTATATGGTCAAGATCCCATAAAGGTTCAGCCGAGGACTTCCTGGACCAGGTGTCTCTCCCAAAGGTTGACCATTCACATTTAACCCAACTTAATTCCCCGGTCACAGCCCAGGAGGTTACTAAAGCAATCTCGTCCCTAGCAAGTGGTAAGGCCCCAGGCCCTGACAGCTATATATCTGAATTTTATAAATTATCTGCAAATTCCTACCCTAGTATCGGTCTACCATGGAATTCAAGAGGGAGGACAATACCCCATGTCTGGCTACCAGGCCTACATTAAATTAATTGCCAAAAAGGCAAAGACCCCACGGAACTGAGTTCCTACCGCTCAATCTCCCTGCTAACAGGTTGGCTCTGATTATGCCCAATTTCAACCAAGGGCGCTTTACGTCATCTTACCTACGCAAGGTCCTTGCTGTTTTGGAACAAGCGAGAACAAACTATCTAGCTTCTCTTGTCTTACATTGGTCCTCCAGAGGTACGGTTTCTCTGGCCCCTTTTTACATCTGGTCCCCACTATGTACTCAGCCACCTCAGCAAATATAGTAGCAGCTGGACTAATTTCAAATAGTAATAAAAAAAACTCAACAAAAGGGCATGTGTGTAAGGTGAGAATTACAAGCAGCTTCAGCTGATAAGGCTTTTAGCCAAAAGATTCTGTGCATATGGACAGAATTGAAAGCCAATGAGATTTGTGTCACGACTTGCTCCAGTGCATCAACACAAAAAAAGGATACATGGCTGAAGGGGGAAACCAGGGATTTGGGGGGCCAAAGAAAAGCACCAACTTATGCTGAAAGGATCTCAGAGCAGAGCTTCTCCCATTATAAATTCTAAAGCAGAACTACCAGCCTCCACCCAGGCAGCCCAAACTCTGTCAAACTTCTTGGGGCATGTTCGACCCATAAATGTTACATTTAGGGTAGTACATAGACGGTGTAGGATAGATCCCAGAAAAACACTGGGGATGAAGTATGCCTTATGGAGAAATGGAAGCTGAACAAAAACCTGTCCTCAGCTGATATTAGCTGATATTACCAGATGGAAAACATCCATGAACAGCAATTTTCAAGTTTTGACACAGATTCTCAATTGGATTTAGGACTGGACTTTCACTGGGCCATTCTAACACATGAATACAGTAAAACGTTGGATTGCGAGTAGCTTGGCCTGTCAGTGTTTTAAAAGATTAGCAAAAAATAAAAAAATTTAACTAGATATGTGTGCGAGGTCTTGCAATACGAGTAGCACAATCTAAGTATAGTATGATCATATTTTTAATGTAAAAAAAAAAAAAAAAAGTGGAATGACACTCACAATGTTAACCGGTTCAATAGTGGGCATTTTCACCCCCTTCCTTCCCTGGCCAATTTTTAGTTTTCAGCGCTGTCGCACTTTAAACGACAAGTGCGCGGTCGTGCAACGTTGTACCCAAAAAAAATTGACGTCCTTTTTTCCCCCACAAATAGAGCTTTCTTTTGGTGGTATTTGATCGCCTCTGCGGTTTTTATTTTTTGCGCTATAAACAAAAGAAGAGCGACAATTTTGAAAAAAAAAACACAATATTTTTTACTTTTTGCTATAATAAATATCCCAATTTTTTTTTTAAAAAACAAATTTTTTCCTCGGTTTCGGCCGATACGTATTCTTCTACATATTTTTGGTAAAAAAAAAAAAAAAAAATCGCAATAAGCGTATATTGGTTTGCGCAAAAGTTATAGCGTCTACAAAATACGGGATAGATTTATGGCATTTTTAAAAAAAATATATTTATTTAGCGGCGATCGCGATTTTTTTTCGTGACTGCGACATTATGGCGGACACTTTTGACACATTTTTGGGACCATTCACATTTATACAGCGATCAATGCTATAAAATTGCATTGATTACTGTGTAAATGTGACAGGCAGTGAAGGGGTTAACCACTAGGGGGCAGGGAGGGGTTAATATGTTTCCTAGGGAATGCTTCTAACTGTGGGGGGAGGGGACGTACAAGGGGAGGAGACCGATCAGTGTTCCTCCGTTCTGGGAACGCAGATCGCTTTCCTCTCACCTGACAGGCTGTGGATCTGTGTGTTTACACACACAGATCCACGGTCCGGCCTGGTTAAACGGGCAATCACGTGAGCCCGGCGGACATCGCCGCCGCTGGGCAAACGCACCGGGTCCCGAGCAACGCAGCGGGCGCGCGCGCCCCCTAGACGGCCGGGAATCCCAGGACGTCATATGACGTCCACCCAGGATGGGAGATCCTGGGTGGGTAGGGAAGTGGTTAAAAACAATATCCAGCGTTAAGGAGTCTGGTGCTCATCAGCGTATAGCTGCTGGTGTACATGTGACCAGAGGTCTGGGGGTGCTGGTGGCTCCTACCACTCCCAGCAGCCGAATGGGGCAGGTGTAGCGCATGTTCGGAGCACCTGGAAGTGAGGTTAACAGTTCCCCAGTGTCTCAGAGTTCTCCAGGCAGTGCTGGGAGCCACCAGCGCCCCCAGTCCTCTGGCCACGTATACACCAGCAGCTTTACGCAGATGAGCACCAGACTCCTTAACACTGGATATTGTTTTTTAACATTGTGTCACTCCACTTTTTTTTATATTAAAACTGTGATCATACTACAGTACACTTAGATGGCGCTGCTCTTAGTTCTTTGTGTTTCCAGAGTCCCTTCTAGCTCTCATCTGAGCCAGCAGCCATTGAAGGTGTTCCTTTACCTTTTTGCAGATTAATTTGTTTTATTTTTACAGTACACTTTATACGTATTTTGTATTGCTGTAATAATTTTTATATGAATAAATAGTTGTGGAATCATCTGAGTTTCTATTATTTCTTATGGGGAAATAGTGCTTTGTATTACAAGCACAATTCTGGAACGAATTATGCGCACAATTCAAGGTTTTACTGTATGCTTTGATCTAAAGCATTCCATTGTAGCTGTGCAGTGCATCCAGAAGTATTCAAAGCACTTCACTTTTTCCACAATTTGTTAGGTTACAGCCTCTTTCCAAAATGGATTAAATTATTTTCCTCAAAATTCTACAAACAATGCCCCATGATGACAACGTGAAAGAAGTTTGTTTGAAATCTTTGCAAATTTTTAAAAAACAAAAAACATCGCACGTGCATTAGTATTCACAGCCTTTGTCATGTCACTCAAAATTGAGCTCGGGTGCATTCTATTTCCACTGATCATCCTTGAGATGTTTTTACAAACTTGATTGAAGTCCACCTGTGGTAAATTCAGTCGATTGGACATGATTTAGAAAGGCACACACCTGTCTATATAAAAGGTCCCACAGCTAACAGTGCATGTCACAAACCAAGCCATTACAGTGCCTTGCAAAAGTATTCACCCCCCTTGGCATTGTTTGTGTTTTGTTGCCTTACAACCTGGAGCTAACATGGATTGTTTGAGAATTTGCATCATTTAATTTACAGAACATGCCCACAACTTTGAAGATTTTTTTTCATTTTTTTATTGTGAAGCAAACAAAGGACAAAATAACAGAAAGTCAATGTGCATAACTATTTCCCCCCCCTCCCCTAAAGTCAATACTTTGTAGAGACACCTTTTGCGGCTATCACAGCTCCAAGTCGCTTTGGATAAGTCTCTACGAGCTTGCCACATCTTGCCACTGAGAAAAGTAAATGGGAGAAGTTTGGAATCACCAAGACACCTACAGCAAGCCGCCAGGCCAAACTGAGCAATCAGGGGAGAAGGGCATTAGTCAGGGAGGTAACCAAGAACCCATTGGTCACTCTGACAGAGCTCCAGCGTTTCTCTGTGGAGAAAGGAGCACCTTCCAGAAGAACAACCATCTCTGCAGCAGTCCACCAATCAGGCCTGTATGGTAGAGTGGCCAGACGGAAGCAGCTCCCCAGTAAAAGGCACACCCTCCTGGAGCATGTCAAAAGGCCCCTGAAGGACTCATACCATGAAAAACAAACTTCTCTGGTCTGATGGAACAAAGATTGAATGCTTTGGCCTGAATGGCAAGTGTTGCGTCTGAAGGAAACCAGGCACCGCTCATCACCTGGCCAATACCATCCCTACAGTGAAGCATGGTGGTGGCAGCATCATGCTGTGGAGATGTTTTTCAATGAGAGAAAGCCACCTGAAGATCTGATGAGCTGCTGAAGAGATCAATGGAAACAAAGAAGAATGGCGGCACATGCAGACGTAAAATCAAAAGAATTTATTGACAGTCCATAAAATCAAGTGAACATGACAAACATCAATCCAAAAAAGGTGCTCACACAGACGTGCTTACTCACCACAATGTTTTTCAGTGGCAGGAACTGGGAGACAGGATCTAGGGAAAGATGAATGCAGCAATGTACAGAGACACGAAAACCTGCTCTAGAGTGCAATGGGACTGGGGCGAAGGTTAATCTTCCAAACAGAACTACAACCCTAAGCACACAGCCAAGATAACAAATGTCCTTGAGTGGCCCAGCCAGAGCGCAGACTTGAACCCAATTGAACATCTCTGGAGAGATCTGAAAATGGCTGTGCACTGACGCTTTCCATCCAACCTGATGGAGCTTGAAAGGTTCTGCAAAGAAGAACGGGAGAAACTGCCCAAAAGTGGGTGTGCCCAGCTTGCAGCATCATATTAAAAAAAAACTTGAGGCTGTAATTGGTGCCAAAGGTGCTTCAACATGAGCAAAGGCTGTGAATCCTTATGTACATGTGATTTCTTTTTATTTTTAATAATTTTGCACAGATTTAAAACAAACTTCTTTCACGTTGTTATTATGGGGTATTGTTTGTAGAACCAGTCCCGACTGCTGAAAAACTGTTTTGGGGCCCAAAGCAGCTGCCTCATACGTGCCAACTATCCCAGTTTAAATTATCTTGTCCCTTGACGTTTTAGTCCCATGCTGTGTCCCGATATCTCAGTGTGAAGTTCTGCTAATGCTGCCCAGCTCTGCCCTATTACCATGTACAGATGACTCACTTGCAGACCCTGTGTTTACATGTAAATAACCTGCATTAATATGTAAATAGAGGCGGAATTCATATGTATATCATGCACCCCTGTGGTCATATCCACCATCACCTCTGCGGAATGCTGCCCACTGGGGAGATAAAGGGACATGCCTGAAAGTCCTGCCTACAACTATGGTCATTAAAGTGGTTTTAATGCGTGCAGGAGCCGCCGGTCACGGCACAAATCCTGAAGAAACGGCACCACTGTGCCGTTTCTTCAGAGCGCATGCGCCGATGACATCAGCAGCAGGGCATATACTGAATATCTCCTAAACTGTGAAAGTTTAGGAGATATTCACAGTACCTTCAGGTAAGCCTTGTTATAGGCTTACCTGTAGGTAAAAGTGAAGTAATCGCAGCTTTGGCCAATCACAGCGCCGGAGCCGCGAACCCAGAAATAACTCAGGTGGAAGATGTCGGCCCTGTACTCGGAGCGCAGACTATGATTCAGGGCATCGTTCTGAGGCAAGCACTTCATAATGAGCTAGTATGCGATGCATACTAGCTCATTACGACTTTGTCTTGCAGGGTTCTTTGTTTGTCTCGAGGTTAACAACCTCTTTAAGCCTAGCATCAGCCTGTTCTGCAAAAGGTAAGCAAATTGAAGGTGGAACCCTTTTTCAAAACATGGTGCCGCAGCACCGTGAATTTTGGTGCATGTGAATACACACATTTTAGGCAATGCATGAGGGTGTCATTAACAATTATTGGTACTGCTGTGTATCTGCTAAAGGGCAGCATGTTTCTGTGGTGTCAGGAATGCGATTTTACATGCGTTCGACACAAATGTGAACGCAGGCTAAATGTCTCAGCTACATTGGTGGTCAGTGTAAATCTTCCCATTACATTGGGGCTTGGTGTACAATCCTTTCATTCATACTAGTGGCCAGTGTGAAGGACCCCCTTACATTGGTGTATTTGTGGTCAGTTTTGAATCCTCCCTTACATTGGTGGTCCATGTAGAAGCCCTCTTTAAATTAGTGGCGAGTGTAAATCCCCCTTTACATTGGTGGCCAGTGTAGAAATCCCCCTTTATTGGTTGTTGATGTAAAATCCCCCCATTACATTGGTTGTCAGTGTAAATTCTTCATTACATTGGTGATCAGCGTAAATTTCCCTTTACATTGGTGATCAGTGTGTATTTCCCCTCTACATTGGTGGTAAGTGCAGAACTGACCTTATATTGGTGGTCAGGGTAAAACCCCTCTAACATTGGTGGTCGGTGTAGAATTATCACCTTACATTGGTGGTGTCAGTACAAATCTCCTCGACAATGGCTGTCAGTGTAAATTCCCCCTTACATGGAGGTAATTGTATATTCCCCATCATACTGCTGGTTGGTGTAAATGCTCTGATTACAATGGGTCAGTGTATAAATCCCTCTTTATATTGGTGGGTGAAGTAAATTCCCCCGTTATCTGTGAGCAGTAAGCTCTAGCAACCAATCAGTAGGCAGTGTTGATGTACAGTAATCTCTAGTAACCAAACAAGCAGAAGTCATGTGCGGTAACCTTTGGCAATTAATAAGCAGCCAGTGAGCGGTAATGATACACTGTAACCCCTGGCAACCAATCACAAACGCTGCCTGATCCGATTCAGTAAACTGATTTTGAGTCTAGCTGCTATTTATTGTATGTCTCAGAGCAGGTGGAGAGCCAAGTTGCATGGGGGTAGGGGGCCCAAGAAAATGTTTGCCCAGGGTCAAATATTAAAGATGCCCCTGGTCGTCCTATGTACAGATACTCCAGTCTCTGCTGTGGATCTCTGCAGCTCCTCCAGAGTTACCACGGGCCTCTTGGCTGCTTCTGTGTTTAATGCTCTCCCTGCCCGGGCCTGCCAGTTTAGGTGAACGGCCAGGTCTTGATAAGTTTGCAGTTGTGCCATATTCTTTCCATTTTCGGATGATATATTAAACAGTGCTCCGTGAGATGTTCAAAGCTTGGGATACTTTTCTATAACCTATCTCAGGAATACTACTGGTACATCGAGTCACACCAGAAAGGCAGAGGAAGATTAGGGAAGTAAACAAGTGGCTGAGGAGCTGGTGTAATAAGGAGGGGTTTGAGCTCCTGGAGGACTGGCCCGACTTGTCAGTCGATAACCAGTACAATAGTAGGGATGGACTGCACCTAAATGAGGAGGGTGCAGATCAGCTGGGAATGAAGATGGCCAAAAAGTTAGAGGGGTTTTTAAACTAGGCGACGGGGGGGGTCTAGAGGTAGAGATAGTCAGTGCGGAACATATTCCAGAGGGTAGTATTGGGGGGCATTAGTGGTAGGTTGACCGCACATAAACCTAAGTATAGTAGCAAGTCCTAGTTGCAATCTCGGAACACCCGATAAGAGGATAATATGCGACCGGTCTAAACTACATGGCATGTTCACCAATGCCAGGTACCTGGCAGACAAGACGGGTGAACTAGAGCTACTGTTCTACGAGGAAGATTTGAATTGTGTGAATTTCACAGACCTGGTTCAACAGCTCTCATGATTGGCTGGCAACCATTCAAGGGTATACCCTTTATTGCAAGGATAGAGAGGGTAAAAAAAGGGGGGAGGGGTATGCCTCTATATCAAGAATAATGTACAAGTGAATGTGAGAGATGATATCACTAAGGGAGCTAGGGAGGAGATGGAATCCTTATGGGTAGAGTTCCAAAGAGATGAAGCGAAGGGGAAATACTGGGAGTATGCTATTTAAAATAACCTACCATTAAAATTATAGACTGATCATCTGTCAGTGGGCAAATATACAAAATCAGCAGGGGACCAAATACTTTTCCCGCCCTTACTGTACCTCCCATAAAACACAATGTGCTGTGCAAAGGGGCTGTGATGATGAATGTGTTGTAGCACCCATAGCCCCCATAGCCAGGCTGGCATTGCTTGGGGCAAATGCAGCCCCCATGGCAGTGCCATTTATCTGGAGGTAGCATAGATCCAACACAAAATAATTGTGTTTGAATACTTCAAGAATTAAGCCAATTTGTCACATGGTACCTGAGCCAATGACCGCACCCTGTACCATGTGATTAGCTGTAACCACAGATCACTAGTAATTATAGCTGTCATTAATGAAATTCATTCATGAATGTTCAGAGCATTGCCGGTACAATGATCTTCATTGTAACATCAAAGCGTAAAACAAAAAAATCCCTGATCTCCCACCGGAGTAATTCAGCGTTAACACAATGTTAAAAAAAAAAAAAAAACACATACTGTCACCAGTGTCCGTGATCTCCACTAGAGGTCGACCGATATATCGGCCGATATTTGGCTTTTTTTACTTAATCGGCATCGGCGGATTGTGCTGATAAAAAAAGCCGATTATACCTTCAGCGGGACTTGCAAATGACTTCTGTAATAGAAGTCAATGCAAGTTTTCTGAAGTTTTCTTCTCTCCTCCTCTGGGCAGCCTGCCAAGTCTGATAAGAAGATACATTGTATCTCCTCTGGTTCTTTTATCAATAGACTGAACTCCGTGGAGAAGTTCTCAGTTTAACCATTTAAAGACTAAATCTTTTCTGACACTTGTTGCTTACAAGTAAAAATCCTGTATTTTCTGCTAGAAAATCACTTAGAACCCCCAAACATTATATATATTTTTTCTAGCAGAGACCCTAGGGAATAAAATAGCGGTTGTTGCAATATTTTATGTCACACGGTATTTGCGCAGCGGTCTTTCAAACGCAATTTTTTTTGAGAAAATACACTAATGAAATTAAAAAAAAGCAGTAAAGTTAGCCCATTTTTTTTCGTCCAAAAGTTTTGATTACCTGTTTTTGTGTATTTAATATTTAAGATAGTTATTTTTTTTTTAATCTAAATTATACATACAAGCGAACTGATTGGAGGTTTGTTTTGTTTAATAAATGTTTAAATATAAAAAATTTTCTGTATCACTTATTACTTAAGGCTGCTTTCACACTGGAGCGGGCATGCGTTGACGGTAAAACGCTGTTAGTTTTAGCGGCCCTTTACCGTCATTTTAGCGGCGCTATTCGGCTGCTAGCGGGGCGCTTATAACCCAGCTAGCGGCCGAAGAAGGGGTTAAATGCGCCCCTGAAGCGCTGCTGCCGAAACGCTTTGCAGGCGCTTCGGCAGCGGTGCGCATTCATTTCAATGGGCAGGAGTGGTGGAGGAGCGGTATACACCGCTCCAAAGATGCCGCTTGCAGGACTTTTTTTTAACATCCTGCCAGCGCATCGCCTCAGTGTGCAAGCACTCGAGCTTTCACATAGACTGCAGGGGAGCCGTTTTACAGGCGCTATTTTTAGCCCAAAAGCGCCTGAAAAACGCCCCAGTGGGAAAGGGGTGTAACTGTTAGATTTTATGCGATGAAGGGAAAAAACAAAAAAAAAAAGAAATCGGCCTAATATATCGGCCAAAAAAAAAATCGGCATCATATATCGGCCATCGGCCACCGCGATTTCTAAATATCGGCTTTGGCATCGGCCAGAGAAATACCCATATCGGTCGACCTCTAATCTCCACCACACCAGTCCTATGATGGTCATTTGTTTGGTATTTGCACTACCCTGGCATTTAACGTGCCTTAAGAAATTAGATGAAATAGTACATCAGGATTGATCAATTAGACACTAACTTTCACACAAACCAATATATATACTCTTATTGGGATTTTTTACAAAGACATGAAGCAGAATACATTTTGGCTAAAATTTAGGTAGAAATAAAATTTTTTTTTTTTTTTTTTATTAAGGCATTATAAAACAGAAAATATTTTGTGTCAAAATTTTCAGGGTTTTTCTTTTTGTGTATATAAAAACAAAAAACTGCGGTAATCAAATACCACCCAAAAAAAAAAAAAAAATTATTATTTGTGTGACAAAAAAAAAAAATGTAATAAAATTTCATTTGGATATAGTTTTGCATGACAACACAATTGCCATTTAAAAGTAATGCAGTGCTGAATGGAAAAAAAAATGCCTGTTCATGAAGGGGGCAAAACCTTTCGGAGCGAAAATGGTTAAATAAGACTTTTTTGGGATGATCAGTCATTTTTAATATCTATGCCAAAATTTCACGATTTCTGCCAGGGCATGCAAACTTTTAAGCACAACTGTATACCATACCAGCACTGTTCACCCATCCGTATTATGTTGGTTGGATTTCTGACTGGCAGTACCATGTCAAAAACTTTATAAACAGAGATTATAAAACAGACTGAGAAGCAGGATGAAAAAGGACGGCCCTGTGCACCAGGTTCTTCTGGGCAAGTCTGGTGCAATGAGAATACATCTTCCTCTTCTGCTCTTTTTGAGCAAGGAGGGGGCTAAACTTGCATGGGGGGGGGCTGGGGAGGCAGATAGCCTGAGACCAGGGAATTATCAAAGCATCCAAAAGCCAGCACTACAGAATTCTTGGTCCTAGCCACAAACAGCAGTGGTTTTTGTTGAAACTGAAGGCTGCCTACATCCAAAATCTACCTATTTCTCACATATCAGATTGAAGATGTCTGAAAGGGCCCACTACCCTCGATACAAGCAATGGTGGCTGAAGTAATCTGCCTTCCAGTTGTCAATTCCTGGGATGTGGACCAGACCACAGACTGCTGGACAGGGATATCATCTATCTTGAGATTATCTGGCTTGCTTTTTTTCAAGGCTGCATGACATCTGGTGCACCCTTGACGGTTGATGTAGGCTACATCCATAGCACTTTCTGACTGCATCCTGATTTGGTGTTCTCAGAAAGAATGAATGAAAATCCAGAAAGAATGGCATCTGTTATCAATTTGCAGTGGAGATCCACAAAGTGCAAATTTCTTGCTTGGCTGGACAGAAGAAACATGTTTTCTCCAGGTTAACAAGATGTTGTGTTAGAGAGGCCTAAAACGCACATTGAGAATCTCACTGTGGGATGTCTCTTGGATTTCAATTGAGTACGGAATCAGAAAAAGAATTTTCGTTGCTTGGGATGTGTCCAGAACAAATTCAAAGTATTTCAGGCGAAGAGAAGGCTGAAGAGCAAGTTTATGAAACTGGATTACCCAACTGAAGCCTGGAGCAACTGAATTGCCTTGTGGACTTTTGCAGACAGCTAGAAGGAAGAGGAGTCCTTCAGATGAAGGTGGTCTAGATAAACTGACCTCTGAGAAGGGCAAGAAGAGGTGAATACTCAAAGCAGAGGAAAGGCCAAAGGGCACAAACTGGAAATGGCTGTCAGCCACTGCAAAGCGAAGAAAGCGCAGATAAGGTGGATAAATGAGAATATGCAGACAGAAAACTTGTATGTTTATGGATGTCAGGTATAACACGTCTCAGGAGGCATTTAAGAACTGAAAATTTCATACAAAATTTGGGGATTTTAAAAAAGGTATTTGTTGAGGGATTTCAAGTCTAGAACATGATGAACATGTCACTGATCATCAGAGTGCCGTCTTTGAGGACCCCTTGCCTGGTCTACTCCATTGCCACGGCTTCTCCTTAGAACTGCGAGTTGGGCACTCCCCACCTACTCCCCTACCCTTGATCCTCTGTGTTCATTCCTACAGATGAGAGACTATCCCTTTTTCCATACCCCTTTATTATCCAGCAGGACTCTCTCTCCTCCTCCCATACCATTGTTACCTCTCAATCATCTCACCCACTTCCTGCTTGAAGTAGGAGGCATACCACCCCTGCACCGTTGTGCGATTTTCAGTGTTTGGTGTCCCCCTGGACCTGATCAACTAACTTTTCTTACATGTTCCCCCCCACCATCTTGGATCTGAACTATGACACAGTTTGTTTCCCTGGTCAGCGCCTGTTCCCTAGGCTTTGGCAGGCAGTATTTTGTTTGTATTGTTGTGCTGGTCCAGTGCTGTTAAGATCTCCATGTTTTTGCTTTTTTTTCCCCATACTTGTACTTTTGACATGTCAACAGAACCTTGCTAACAGTTTATATACTGTGCTTTTCATCTCAGGTCACCTGATACTCACCCCAGTTTCAATTTCCTTCTGTCCATTGGCAGAAGCTTCCTTTTGGACTTTTGCTTTTCCTACCTAAATGTCCTTTACCAGTACCATCATCTATACATGTATATTATATTATATGCAGTCTACTTAAGTTCTGTGCTGTATCCCATTTTGCTGCCTGCTTTCTGCAAGTTCAACTGCAAGCTTATGCTCCCCTGGAATTCCTATGGAGTCTCCTAAACTGTTGACCTGGAATGTCAGGGGTCTACAGGCAAAGGCTAAGAAAGTGGCAATCCTATCTCACCTCAAGTCTTTACAGGCAGTCGTCTCCGTACTAGTAGAAACCTATGTCACAGGCCAGATGCAAATGGCACTTAAAGAGCCCTGGGTTGGTTGGGTGTACCAAGCTCCATATACCTTTAACTCCCATGTTATAGCTATCCGAATTGCTAAAATGGTTCAGTTTCAGCTCCACTCCCTGCAGTCGGACTCTCAGGGCCGGTTTTTATTTGTGCATGTTACGACTTGTGGTTTAGAACTTCTTATGGCATTCTATATACCCCTGCATTTCCAGTTCGCAGTCTTACAGGACAGGGTAGCCTATATAGCTCAGCATCCTACGATAGCTTCTGGCTGGCTGGGGGATTTCAATGTGGTAATTAATCCTGCTTTTGACAAACTGTGTTCCACTGTCCCGAATATCACCCAATCCTCCACCACTAGATTTGGGAAGTTTCTTTCGGAGTTCGCCCTGACAGACACCTGGTAAAATAAAATATCCCACCTCTTAAATATTCTTGCTTCACCCCGGCACATTCTGCCATGTCCTGTATTGATTATATTTTATTTACCCCCCCCCCCCCCCCTCCTGCCTGACCTGGTGGACGCTGGGTTCAGAGCTCACGTGCTCTGATCACACGCTTTGTTGGGCCACATTACATATACCAGCTCCCCCCCGCGGTCCGCATCTAGAGGCTGAACCCCCTCTGGTCTCTACTCTTACAGATTTAGAGAGCATTCAGAAAGAATGGGTCTATTTTTTTTAATACAAATCGAGACACAGCCTAGGTGGGGACGGTGTGGGAAGCTTTTAAACTACATGCCCATATGATATTGTCATCCCGCATCAATAGACACAAGGCTTCCTCTAAACTAATATTCCAGCAGGCGGAGGAGCATCAGGGATCACTGGAGCAGATCTTCCAAAATGACCCTTCTGCGGCCAATGCCTCCCTTGTGTGAAAGCACGGTCTGGTTAGCTTCACTTTGAGAAGGCCAAACAACAAATCTTTTTCAGTAAACTTATCTTCCAGCACGGTGAAAAGGCCAGTAAACTACTAGCCTATATGGCCCATCTTGATCACAAACCTCCTGTTGTGGTCACGATCCAAACAACCTTGGGGAGCCGGATATGTTACCCCGACCTTGTGGCCAAAGAGTTCAGAGCATTTTATTCAGATTTATACTCCTCCACCGCCTGCTATTCTTATGATGAGTTGTCTTCATTCCTTCAGGGTATTGATTTTCCCATGCTAACTCCTTCTCAGATTCACCTTGCATACAGCCGCTGACGTCCGTGGTGTATGCGCTCTGAAGGTCCAGCTGAAGGGAGTGACGTCATCGCAGCCACTCACAACGCCAGAGCCGCAAACTCTGAAGACGCGGCGAGGGGAAAATGTCAGCTCCCTCAGCGGTGACCGGGATCCGGTCCGATGCGGACGCCACGATCAAAAGCAAGTATTTCATACTAGCTCATTATGCCTTACAGTTTTTTGGGGGGTTTTTTTGTGTGTGCGGGTATATAACAACGTTAAGGAAGCCTTGGCACACCTTCCCCCTTCAAAGGCTCCTGGCTCTGACGTGCTCCCCCCGGAATTTTATAGTCAATTCAGAGAGATTCTCCTCCCCAAACTATGAGAGCTGTGTACCCACATGTCTGAATCTGTTACTCTCCCTACCACTATGGGCGAGGCTCTTATAGCCTCAATATCTAAACCAGGGAAAGACCCCCTGTCCGAGTCATATCACCCTATATCTCTCCTTCAATTGAATGTTAAAATCCTTGCCAAGATCTTAGCCCTGCGACTTGGTCATACCGAGTTTGATCCATTCTAATCAAGTGGGGTTCATGCCCAACAAAAACACTGCCTTCCATCTCAGAAGACTTTAAATGAATCCTCCAGTCCACTCATGATACTATTGGCTCTAGAGTGATAGCCAGTTTGGATGCCGCCAAGGCATTTGACCCCATGCAGTGGAGTTATTTGTAGGAATGTCTTCGGAGGTTCAGCTTTGGCCCGAACTTCATCAAATGGCTCTAACTTCTATATCAGGCTCCCACTTTCAGGATCCAGGTTAATGATAGGTTTCAGATCCCTTCTCTCTCCTGCGGCACCCGTCAAGGCTACCCCATATCTCCATTGCTATATGCCCTAGCTGTAGAACCTCTCGCTGTCGCCATCAGAGTGCACCCAGCCATCAAGGATCACCGTATGAGTTCAATAACCAAAGTTATATTTATTATGAAGAAGACATGCTCTTCTATTTGGAGGACGCTGGCCCCTCTAACAGCTGCCTTGCAGCTCAAACAATTTGGGGTTTACTCGTGCATATGAATTAACTGGACCAAATACCAAATTCTTCCCTTAGACATAGGAGCACCCCCAGCAGATCCTGGTGAGAGCAAGCCGGATCAAGTATTTGGGTATCCAAGTTTACTGCTCTCTGCTGGATTATATTAGCCTTAATCTTGAACCCCTTTATGACACTCTAAAGTCCAAAACCCAGACCTGGTCTCACCTTCCCCTTGGAGTTACAGAACGCATTAACTTAGTAAAAATGATACTCCTCCCCAAACGTCTTCACGTCTTGACATGCTCTTCTATACATCCCACCCCACATCCTCAAATCCATTTCTCGAGGCACCCATGGGCTGTCCCACTGTAGCAATAGAGGCTGCAAGCTATTCCATCACTGCAAAATCTGGTAGCTTGCCATGAATCCTTCCCCCCCCTGTGGAACAATCCGCAACTGCCCGAAATGTCATCCATCCCAGACCTTCAACTCTGGATAGACAACAGGGTCACCTACATTTTGCATGTGCTAGCTAATGGTGCGGTCAAATCGTTCCAAGAACTTAAAATAGGATTTGGAATTCCCAATCACGTTTTTTCCCAGGGAACAAAAAAAAAAAAAAAAAAAAAAAAAGAAGGCCCCCAGGTGACTTCAGATGTGATGAAACGAGTAGGGAAGAATTACCACACATGAAGGAAGCTGTCGGATCAAATTCTGGGACTGGTATTTTACGGTCAAGCTCTAGTTTTTATCATTATGGGTGGCTAGTTTTTTTTTTTTTTTTTGCCATTTCAAAAGGAGAAGCTCGTTTGGCTGGGCTTCTCCTATGGATCACTGGAGTGCAATTCATTTTGCACTCCTGTGACCCGATTTCAGCAGAGAGCGGGCTGAAGTCCACACTCTGCTGACATCAGAGAAATTAGTCCAGCACCGCATCATCACGACAATAAAGTCTGGATCCGCCAGGTGCCTGGACTGATACCCATCTCAGCCTCACAGCAAGCCGCTGAGAGCCTGAGATGGCTGCTCCCCGCCCCTCCACAGCTCAGCGCTCCAGTGAGTGCGGGGGGGGGGGGGGCTGATTGACAGTCAGCAGCTCTCTGCTCGAGGAGCTGAGAGAACCGAGCCATTGGAGGCGTTTGATCGCTCGGTTCTCAGTACAGAGGCGACGGGGGACTGATGCTACATCCACTTAGGCAAGTATGATTCTGGAAAAAAAAAAAAAACACTTCTCTTAATTGCATATACAGTTATGTGGGCCTTCCCGATTCTTCTTTATATGCTGGTGGAATATCTTATGTTACTGGATGGGACATCCTGGTGACTACAGGTGGAGATTTGGTGACGATACAAGTTCACCTACAGGTGGCATTTTAATTCTAAGCTTTCATTACTTTTTCCATCAGGGGTCCATATGTTCTAGTAAGAGTCCTCTTTATTCAAGGTGGTGGCACACTTGGGTGTTGAGAACTTTGGAATAGAAAGATCCCTTTACGTTTTCTAACATATTTGGACTATTTGGGATGATTTTTTTTTCTTTCATTTTTACTCCTTATCAAGATATACTTGTTTTGATTTTCACTAGTCACTATTAGCATGGCAATATAGTTTTATCTATCTGTATACAATTAGTCTAATGGTTTTTGCCAGCTATGTCCTTTTGATATGCCAGCGTGATATTGGTTTGTTTACAACAGAAGTGTAAGTACAGCATGCGACCAGTGGTGTGATGCAACATCGAGTCAGCAACCTGGCTGAGCAGGAATTTTTAGCATCAAGTTGAAAAGTTCAGACTGTAAAGTGGATACAGTACAAGAATACATTCATATCCCCATTTTGTACAGCAATAGCCAGATATAGGTTGACCAGGTCTTATCTGTCCATGACGCTGGATATAAAGTCAATGCTTCGTCCTTTATAATGTGCATACCCCCAAAGGGGTCTTCAGGGTCTGGTTTCCATAGCGATGGATCACGGCCCTGGATCTGTATAGAATATGTAGCATTAAATGCCAAGATGAGTGTCCATGCAGGATCCAGTGCTCGAAGCAACATTATAGGCCGCCCCCACAGCATGGGGTCTGGGTACAGCTGCCAAGGTTTCACAGAGGTTGTGGCGATCTGGATGCACACTGCTATATTTAAAAATGAATGAAGAGTTGAAGAAGCCGAAGATAAAACAAACTAGGTAAGTGGCGAGTGCAAGGGAGAAGGGAGGTCCATCACCTTAGGACAGCAGCAAAAAAAAAAAAAAAAAAAACAGGGCGAGGTAGGGTTCAAGGGGAGGCACTCAGGAGGCATGCCCTTGAAAGCTTTGCCAGTATTCAATCACTTGAAGGTACGAGCCTATAAACCATGGGTTTATGAATACTTGTCCTGAATTGTACAATGATAGACCAGTTTTTTTCAACTCCAGTCCTCAAGGCGCCCCACCAGGTCATGTTTTCAGCCTCCCCATTATTTTTCACAGGTGATTTGATCAGTTTCACTGTCTTAGTAATTACCATAGCCGTTTCATCTGAGGGAAATCCTGAAAACATGACCTGTTGGGGCACCTTGAGGACTGGCGTTGAGAAACACTGCGATAGACCAATGATTGTGTATTGCAGATAAAATATACTGAGGCAAGACCAATCTGTGCACTAGTGGTGGAATGCTACTGCTGCTACAGCATATTCTGTTCAGCTAAAATAAGACTGGAGGCAGAATACCCAAGTGACACAAAGTGAAACTTATTATGTTATTACATTAGGCCTCATGCAAACAGCTTAAAAGAAAAAAAACAAAAAAAAAACAAAACAAAAAAAAAAACATCGCTTATACAGGTGTTCAGCGTTTTTCTTTTTTGTATTTGCCTGTAAAAGCACCTCTATGTATGGCCCTATGTGGCCATGTACACATAGGTGCTTACAAGTGTATTTTGAAGAGGAGTAATTACAGGTAAAAATGGGGGGAAAACACAAAAAGGGTCTAAAAAGATGCATTCTGAGAGGAGCTTTTGGGCAGAAAAACTGTGCGTAGGAATTTAAATGTGCGTATATGTGCGTAAACATATTGCAATGGCCAGAGTGAATGTCCTGGCTAGAATACATTCACGCTCAAACATACAAGCATAAATGTACGTACATATTGTAACATTGAGGGCTGTTTTTTCCCCCCCCACAAATTCTGTCAGAAAAACATGCTGCTTATTTTCATAAGCATGTGTACATAAGGGCCTAAATTCACACATGAAAGTGCATTTTACTATAAATGAGTACACTATAACCACATACTTTAAATCATAGGGGTTAGCAAAAGGTACCAATTGTCCAAAGTCTATCTCCAATATGACCACCAAGTATATTTTCTACACATACATTAGGAAAATCTAGGTTAAAATGCCCTCTCTAAAATAAAGTTAGCTAGATGAAAATTGCCAGTACAGCAACACGTGTAAAATCAAGTTACAAGTTTTTTTTTGTTGTACTGAAAACAAACAAAAATGTTTTGGAAGCTGGAATTAAAAGAAATACACACTGTAATGCCGCGTACACACAAGCGGACTTCTTGTCGGACTGAACTCCGAAGGACTTTGACGGAGTTCCGACGGAGTTCCAACGAAACGGACTTGCCTGCACACGATCACACCAAAGTCTGATTGTTTCGAATGTGATGGCGTACGACCGGACTAAAAAAGGAAGTTCAATAGCCAGTAGCCAATAGCTGCCCTTGCGTTGTTTTTGGTCCGTCGGACTAGCATACAGACAAATGGTTTGTTCCATAGTAATTGAGTCAGTCTGAAAGACTTGAAACTTGTTCTATTTCTAAGGTCCGTCAGATTTTTCGACAGAGGTCCGATGAAGCCCACACACGATTGAATTGTCCGACGGATGCGTTCCGTCAGACCTTTGATGCCGAGAAGTCCGGTCGTGTGTACGCGGCATAAGGCTAGATAGATATATATACACACACATATACATACACACACGGGGGGAAAAAAAAAAAAAAACCCAGCACAGGCAGGCTTTGTTACCTTGGTTTCTTAAATTTGCACAGCATTTTTTTTTTGTGCTTTGCTTGGAGTTCTCAGACACACTTTTACCATACTTGCCACTCTAGTATTGCATTTTGTGTTTAAATTACCGTTTCTATTAGTTTCCGGTTTTCAATGAGTTGTCTCTTGTCTTTGATCTCATTGGATGCTACCCATGTCTTTATTTGGTCCCGCAATCGCTGTCAATAAGTATATAAATACATTCAGTAAGCGAATATATCCATCAAAAACTTTCGAAAATGAAAATCATGCACACTGCATATAAAACATTAAGCACAAAGACACTCATACATGTTCGATCTAATTCACAGTTTCCATCTTGAACATTCCATCTACTGCAAACATTGAAGACCTATTGGATTAAAGTGGATGTAAACCCAATGTCATCCTTTCTAAACTACTGCCATAGGGGTTATCTAAAGGATATACATGCCTCCTGCATGTATCTTTACCTGTCAAATGTCTCCCCTCTGTTATGAGAGCTGAAAAACTGCATATTCTGTGGGTGGGTCTGTTGTCTGGAGCTCGGTGGGTGGAGTCGTGATGTCAGTAGACTCCCCGCCCACCTCTACACTCCCCTTGTCAATATGCATTTTCTCCTGTGTATTTCTAACTGAACTTCTGCTATGATCTCTAACATCCAGGGAAAAGACAGGAAACCACATGACTTTAGCATGCCAAATCATGCTGAGGTGTGGAACAGCCAATCCTTGCAGAGCTGCTGAAGAAAGGAGTGGGGGAGGGAATTAAAAAAAATAATGCCTGTGTCTTAGTCTAGTGCATGAGATATGTAAATCACCTGTCACTCACAGCAAGGGGGAGGATTTGACAAAGTTTTTGTCAGTTTGTCAAGATTTTTCTCACTGAACAATAAAAGAGGATTGCTCAGAGATGGATTAACTGTGTGTGGCAAGACTGGGCTCAAATGATAGGAAATCTTATACTCTACATTATGATAAAAAAAAAAAAAATATTCGGGTTTACATCTACTTTAACATTAAGAGAATTTGTAGGGAAAGTACTAATATTCAGGTCTCCAACTAAATTCACATTCTGCAGAGGCTGTCCTCATCTTGAGTAAGAATAAGCACTACAAACTAAAAACCCTAATTAATCTTTAAAGTGGAACTAAAGGCAAAACATTTTGTTTTTCAATTTGGATAGAGTACAGGAGAGTTAAACCGGTCTTATTTTGTAATCGGTGTCCCCACTGGGTAGATTTCTAATCATTTCCTGGCACATAGCCAAAGCAGAAAGCGAGAGGAAAATCCCTCCAAAGTTGTCACCAGAACTAGTAAAACAAAGAAACAAAAAGACAGCGCCGGCTACATCCCCTTAAGAAGACTATAGTGGGAACTTTAAACCAATAAAGCAGTTCCGAATAATAGTTCTAACTTACCGTCACCTAGGGGATTAAATATAATCAACCAGCTAGATGTGTTCCTCTGAATTGAATTAAGCATACAAGAAAAAAGGAAAGGGAAAAAAAAAAAAAAAAAAAAAAAAAGGATTTCCCTAAAAGAATTCTTCAAAAAGAAACTATCAGTATTCACAAAATAGGTTTACTTTATTGAAAAATTTCCATATGGTGACATTAGAAATAACCAACCTCCACCACATACATTTAAAATGAGACTATTGTCTAAAAATACAGGTGGCCACCACATACAGACCCCTTCTAGTATCATACACAGCTGTTTCTCTGTGTTATTTCCTATTTCAAGCACAAAGTGAAAAAAAGGAATTAATGGGAAGCAGGACAATCCATTTAGTGGTTCTAGCAGATTGCTAATAAATGTAGGATGAGACATTCAGGACTTTCGTCCGGTAGCTAGATGGTTAATAAAGTCCGCTTGAGATATCAGATAATACCCCCAGTAACATAGTTCACTTAGGTTAACAATGGGTTAACACAGATACCTCCACCTGCAATGACAGACCTGAGTTGCCCAGTTAGCACTAGCAGCTATGGACTGGCTAATGGATCCTATAGGACAGGTGTGAGAGTAATAGGTAATTTGGATAACTCCAAGTAGATATTGGAAAGGTCTCACCACTTGTCCATCTATCCAGGATCAGTCTCATCCAAGTTGCTAGGTACAGCTGTTTTCGACTGGGCTTAGGTCTCAAACGGTGGGAGGGTATGTTCATCCGGGTTCGCGTGTCTCCTGTGCACGCTGAATAGCATGTAAACACAGTCAGGCAGCTATAGAGTGAACGGAGATCTCGCGGGTCCTTCCGAGAGCTCACAGAGATGTACACCGGCACAGAGGGGGTGGTCCGAGTAGTGGCTTCTCCGTATCTTCACAGTCAGCGTGCTGACATGTTTCACTTGCAATTCAAGTTTCTTCAGAACATGCACGGGCGTAGAACGTGGATCCATAAGTACCAGCGGCATGATTACAAAGAGTCACCAGCTGTTTCCACTAACACCCCCTTTCCATTGACCAGCCATTCAAACCCGGACAAAAATACACAGAGGGGGCAGCCCAGGGGTGCGAGCAAACCACTAACAGTCTCCTTAAGGTGATTAACACAATTGAAAAAAAAAGCATCAAATAAAACAAATTTTAAAGTGAAAAATAAAAACGATGAAAAATAATAAAAAAGGAAAAAAAAAAAAAAAAGGAAGGAAGGTAAAAAGAAAAGAAGCCTTCAATTAACCACTTCCCATCCAGGCCAATTCTAACATTTCTCTCCTACATGTAAAATTCATTTTTTGCTAGAAAATTACATAGAACCCCCCAAACATTCTATATTTTTTTTAGCAAAGACCCTAGAGAATACAATGGCAGTTGTTGCAACTTTTTATCTCGCACGGTATTTGCCCAGCAATTTTTCGAAGACTTTTTTTTTGGAAAAAAATTGTTTCGTGCATAAAAAAAACAAATAATTAAAAAGTTAGCCCAATTTTTTTGCATAATGTGAAAGATGAAGTTACACCGAGTAAATAGATACCCAACATATCATGCTTCAAAATTGCACACGCTCGTGGAATGGCACCAAACTTCGGTACTTAAAAATCCCCATAGGCGACGCTTTAATTTTTTTTTACTGGTTACATGTTTTGAGTTACAGAGGAGGTCTAGAATTATTGCTCTCGCTCTAACGTTCGCGGCGATACCTCACATGTGGTTTGAACACCATTTTCATATATGGGGGCGGGACTTACGTATGCGTTCGCTTCCGCGTGCAAGCACACGGGGACAGGGGCACTTTAAATTTTTTTTGGCAGGATCGGTCCTCTTTACAGTGACATACGGGGGTCTCAATAAAACAATTACGGCTTCCCAGCCGAGGCAGCGCCATTCGTTTGAATGCGGAGGGCGGGCGTGACGCCATAACATCGCGCCCGGCCTCCGAACGATCATAGAGACTCCGGCGACCATCTGGTCCGCTGGAAATCTCTATGGTCACCTTCCAGGGCCGGTGGATTCTGTCTCCGACTCACCGCTTCCATCGGTGAGTCGGTAGAAGCGCCGGAAGGCAGTGGGGGGGGGGCGCATCCCCGTAAGAACGATCAAGCGGCGCAATAGCCGCTATGATCATTCTTATGGTGCAGGGAATCGCCGGCACTAAAAGATAACTGAATGATGCCTGTAGCTGCAGGCATCAATCAGATATACCTGCTCAAAGTCAAGGACGTCAAATGACGTACCTTGGCCGGGAAGTGGTTAATTAACACAGGGCATTAAAAAAAAAAAAAAAAAAAAGAAAAAAAAGGTCTCACCACTTGTCCATCTATCCAGCATCAGTCTCGTCCAAATCCCTAGGTACAGCTGTTTTTTATGTTAACGAAGAACGAAGGATTGAAAATAAAAATTTAATTCTCCTCAAGTGACACATGTCAGCACGCGGACTGTGAAGATACGGAGGAGCCACTACTCAGACCACCCCCTCTGTGCCGTTGTACGTCTCTGTGAGCCCTCGCAAGGACCTGTGAGATCTCCGCTCACTCTATAGCTGCCTGACTGTGTTTACTCACTGTTCAGCATGCACAGGAGACACGACACGTGGACCCGTATGAACATACCCTCCCACCGTTTGAGACCTAAGCCCAGCCAAAAACAGCTGTACCTAGGGATTTGGACGAGACTGATGCTGGATAGATGGACAAGTGGTGAGACCTTTTCAATATCCACTTAGAGTTATCCAAATTGGCTATTACTCTCACACCTGTCCTATAGGATCCATTAGCCAGTCCATAGCTGCTAGTGCTAACTGGGCAACTCAGGTCTGTCATTGCAGGTGGAGGTATCTGTGTTAACCCATTGTCTAAACCTAAGTGAACTATGTTATTGGGGGTATTAACGATATCTCAAGCGGACTTTATTAAGCATCTAGCTACCAGACCAAAGTCCTGAATGTCTCATCCTACATTAGCAATCTGCTAGAACCACTAAATGGATTGTCCTGCTGCCCATTAATCTCTTTTTCACTTTGTGCTTGAAATAGGACATAACAAAGAGAAACAGCTGTGTATGATACTAGAGGGGTCTGTATGTCTGTGTGTGGTGGCCACCTGTATTTTTAGACAATAGTCTAATTTTATATTATATGTATGTGGTGGAGGTTGGTTATTTATAATGTCACCATTTGGAAATTTTTCAATAAAGTAAACCTATTTTTGTGAATACTAATCCTTTTTGAAGAATTCTTTTGGGGAAATCTTTTTTTCCCTTTTCCTTTTTCTTGTCACCAGAACTAGTGTCCTCATTGGAAGATTTCCCCCTTATTCTTGTTCTGGTAAGCAGGACAAATAAAGAGTGAATTTCCCCAACAAGGGCAGACAGCAAAAAAACAAAAAAACAAAAACAAAAAACAACAACAAACACAGGTGTTCTAATCTCCTTTCTATCCAAAATCAAAAAAGTTTTGGCTTTAGTTATATTTTAATATTCAAACTCGCCCATCCTTGCCTCCATTCCTAATTCGGCTAAAATTATTTTGAACCCCCCCCCCCCCCATCATCATTAACTTTTCAAATTGTGGCCACCTTCAGTAAGGGTACGTGATTCATGTACCATCTACTTCCTAGAATCCATTTGGCCATTGCTCTGGCATGCAGGCAGGAGGGTGTGCCCCAATCTCCTGTCCAGATGACAGAAAAAAAAAAATATTGGTATAATGTTCAGCGCTAAACCAAGATTAAAGTTTAAAATTTTAATGAAAAGGTATGCATCTGCATGCTGATACATGAAGGTGCAACCATGTGAATGGTGAGTGGATTGAAAGTTCTGAGGGATGAACCCCTAAAAATTACAGTCTCTAAAAAAAAAAAAAAGTCTCTAAATGGAGGCTGTAAAGGGAGCGAGGCTGATTCAAGTGCGGTCTGGGGAACCCGATCGTTGTGAAAAGGAAAGCAAAAGGGAGGATAGAGAAGCGCCAAGTCAATCCTTTAAACAGCTTAGGAATTTATTCAGTATATAGGTAGAAAACACTAAAAACTGCGTGAAAAATGTTGGAGCACTTGCAGAGTGCTAGAGCGGGTGGGAGCTTCCACGTGCAGTGTCACAGGAGGACCGCCGGAACGTCTATATTGAGGGATCCATGAGCGCCATGTGTTAGCCGCAGCTGAAGGCTCGGTAAGCCTCGTGGAGACATCGGCTGTGTGTCTGAGTGGGAGTGGTCCAGCGCTGTCAAACTGGGGAGTCGCCCACACGCTGTGTGGCCAATCAGAACGCGTTTCGAAGGCACAGCTTCGCCTTCTTCATCCTTTAGTGTTTTATACCTATATACTGAGTACATTCCTAAGCTGTTTAAAGGATTGGCTTGGCGCTTCCCTCTCCCTTTTGTTTTCCTTTTGACAGAAAAAAAAAATGCCCGAAGACTCATTTGGATGTATGACATTTTAGCCTAGACCAAAAACCAGGAAGCAACTGAAGAAGCGTAAAAATAAAATAAAACAAGCAAATATAATATAGCATTCTATTTACTAACACTAGGAGTATAAGGAATGAAAATAGTTAAAGCTGATGGGTTCAGTCTGAACACTAATCTTGCTTAACATTTGCCAAATCTGTGTGAGATGTATTAACAGAGGATAACACAAACCTGTAGTTTCTTGATCTCCTTCTTCAAATCCGCTTCATACTTTTCTTTCTGGTTTGCATTTGCTGCGTTGTGTAGCTATAGGAGAAAACGAATGATGAAGTACTCTTATTATGCACTAAAAAAAGTAGATACTGAGTCTTAAGACCATTGCACATCACATAGTTAGTCTGGTTGAAAAAAAAGTCCATCTTGTTTAACCAATAAAAAGGGAAAATTATATACAATACTATACCCAGCAGTTGATCCAGAGAAAGGCAAAAAACCCCAGCAAAGCATGATCCAATTTGCTACTGCAGGGGAAGAAAATCCTTCCTGATCCCCCAATCGGCAATTGGCTATTACCTGGATCAATTTTACCTATAAAAAGGTTAGTATCCAGTTATATTATGTACACTTAGAAGGAGGTATGCAACCAGTGCATAAAGGGTCCACCCTTAGGACTATAATTAATAAAGTCGGCACTTATGTGCATTTTTTACATATTGTTATTCTCCATTAGAGCGGCACAATTAATCATTAAAAAATCGTGATCTCGATTCACCCCCTCCGACGATCTCTCCTGCTGAGTTTGCCAATTCTTTCATATAAACAAGTGCAGAGATTATCTACTCACTCAGCTGTCAAAAGAAAGCATCCGGACAGTCTACACTATTGGAGCTCTGCTCTTTTGTTTTTTCCTTTGCCACACTGGGAGCAAGAGAGCTTTCCTTCCCCCCTCTCCAGGCGTTTCACTTGGACCAGCCCGGATCGGAGACAACATTCCTAACAGCTGCTGGGGAGATCTTCTCATTACATGGTCCCTGCAGAGGGCAAAAATCTGCATGCCTGATAGACCCTGCCAAGGAGGGGGTCCAACACGGAGGGTAAGAGTCCACCTTTATCACTTTCTTACTTATTGGAGTCACCGTCAGTGGATTTGCACCATCCGGACAGTCTGCCAAGTTTATAACTTGAAACATTGTAACTAAGCTTCCCTCTTAGATCAAAGGGATAGAACTTCTGTGTAAATAAATAATCCAGGCAGTCTGCCAAGTTTTCAACATGTAAATGCAGGAAGTTTGACCACTTAAAAGTCTAAATCTTTTTCTGACACCTCCTCTTAAGTTAAAATCAATATTTTTTGCTAGAAAATTACTTGGAACCCCCAAACATTATATATATTTTAGCAGAGACCCTAGGGAATAAAATGGCAATTGCTGCAATATTTTATGTCATACTGTATTTGCCCAGCAGTCTTTCAAATGCAATTTTTTGGGGAAAAGATACACTTCAATGAATTTATAAAAAAAAAAAAAAAACAGTAAAGTTAGCACAATTTTTTTTTTGTTTTAATGTAAAAGATGATGTCACGCTGCGAGAATCGTGATCTATCTTCTAAGCAAAAAAATTGTGATTCTCATTTTAGCCAGAATCGTGCTGCTCTACTCTCCATACTTTTCTGCCTAAAAGGAGCGACCCTTTATGCACTGGTTGCATACCTCCTCCTATTCCATTTAAGCATGTTGGCAGTACCCTATACATTTCCAATCCGCACATCGTCTCCTTTATATGTACATTTAGAAAATAATCCAGGCCTTTTTTAAAGCAATCTACTCTGCTCGTCAGAACCAGCTCTTGAGGGAGTCTATTCCACATTTTCACAACTCTGACTATGAAGAAACCTTTTCGCATCTGGAGATTAAATCTCTTTTCCTTTAGACGTAAAGAGTGCCCCCCTTGTCCTCTGTAATGACCTTAAAGTGAATAACTCATCAGGTAACCGTTTCTCGATCTTTTGGCTAAGATAAAGTGTAGTATCTGTTCTTATCAGTTGCCAGAGGAGGCGCTGTGCTGCTCTCAACAGGAAGGGCTATGCAAAATCCTTTGGCGTGATGGCATCTGGATGGTCTGTTTCAGCAGGGGCCGAACCTGGCGCTCCTAGGAATTTATGGAGGCTAGTACTCGGTCAAACCTGAGCGGGCCAGAAGGGTACTCCTGGTAGGGATGGGTGCTGCACTGGTCTGGCCGAGGGCTAGGATTGGTGTGGACGCTGTTCCTGTCAGTGTCGGTGGAGGAGCTGTCACCCTGACCACAAGATCAGGGTGTTGCCATGCAAAGTCACTGGACCATGATGGAGGCCTGCAAAAGGTTAGTATTGGTGGAGGCTGTGTTTGGCATCCATGGCTCTCCCCAAGAAAACATAGAAGGGCTCACTATCTGGCAGGGATAGAGGGCTGCACTGGTGCGGCTGAGGGTCTGGCCCAAAAATAAGCCAAGCAGGTCAATAAATAAAATAATTTATGGGGTAGGTAACTACACAGCAAATTAGGTTTAATGTAGAAAAATGTAAAATAATGCATTTGGGTGGCAAAAATATGAATGCAATCCACTCACTAGGGGGTGAACCTCTGCGGGAATCTAGCATGGAAAAGGACCTGGGGGTCCTAGTAGATGATAGGCTCAGCAATGGCATGCAATGCCAAGCTGCTGATAACAAAGCAAACAGAATATTGGCATGCAGTAAAAATGGGATTAAATCCAGGGATAAAGCAAGAATTCTGCCACTCTACAAGACTTTGGTCCAGCCTCACCTGGAGTAGGCCGTTCAGTTCTCGGCACCAGACCTCAGGAAGGATGTACTGGAAATGGAGTGAGTACAAAGAAGGGCAACAAAGCTAATAAAAGGTCTGGAGGATATTAGTTATGAAGAAAGGTTGCCAGCACTGAACTTATTCCCTGGAGAAGAGATGCTTAAGAGGGGATCTGATTTCAATTTACAAATACCATACTGGTGACCCCACAATAGGGATAAAAAACTTTTGCGGAAGGGAGTTTAATAAGACACGTGGCCACTCATTAAATTTGAAGAAAAGAGGTTTAACCTGAAACTGCGTAGAGGGTTCTTTACTGTAAGAGTGGCAAGGATGTGGAATTCCCTTCCACAGGCGGTGGTTTCAGCGGGGGGCATTGATAGTTTCAAATAACTATTAGAGAAGCACCTAAACGACCACAACATACAGGGATATACAACGTAATACTGACATATAATCACACATAGGTTGGACTTGATGGACTTGTGTCTTTTCAACCTCACCTACTATGCAACTATGTAACAATTATATATTATAGCACCTATTGTGACAAAAGGCATTTCAGAAGGGTAGACTGTCACCATCTATGTATTCAGCCACAGTAGTACTGTGGCTGAATACCTAAACCTGATAGAGATCCCAATGATTGTGCCTCTTATCGCCTCGTTTCTTTGCTCAATATAGACTATAAAATTCTTACTAAAATATCGGCTAAACCATTTAATTGTGTGATAGTTCGTATTATTCACCCAGATTAAACCAGCTTTATGCCTGGAAAGTCCACGTCTATTAATATGTGATGGACGCAGCTCATTGTACAAGAGAATACTTACCCAGGTCTAGTGTGCTGGCAACCTTAGAAGTGGCCAAAGCATTTGTTTCCATAGAATGGCCCCTTTTGCAGGCAGTGCTGAGGTCATTTGGATTTGGGGAGAAATTCCAACATTGGGTCTCCATTCTTTATGCAAATCCTGTGCTTCAATTATTGGTAAATGGTCTGCTATCCACCCCTATTTCATTGCACAGAGGCACCATTCAGGGGTGTCCTCTGTCCCCTTTATTTTTTGCAGTGGCTATTAAAACGCTGGCACTGAGATCGACAGTCTGCCCTCATTAAAAGGTATCTCCCTGGGTGATAGGTCGGACACAATAGGATTATGTATAGATGACCTACAAGATGCATCAACATCACTAGAGGCTGCTATGCAGATCATATGGCGAATACTCTGGCCTCAAAATCAATTGACAGAAACCAGCTTTGTTCTTCTTGCATCCCCAAGTATTTTCTCCTAGAGAAATAGTGATTCCTCTTAAAACTGTGTCCTCCTTTAAATATCTGGGGAAAAATATTACATTATCAACTATAGCAGCTTTAAACTCTAACCTGAAACCTTTGTTTTTAGTGATCAAGAATAAACTTTTGCGCCAAACCACCATTGTCTGTAGCAGGCAGAATCAATCTCAAGATGATTCTCTTGCCTAAGTGTTTATATGTAACCTCTCATATACCGACTGTTATGCCAAAGTCATTTTTTATAACCCTAGATACACGGTTTATCACATTTATATTGGCAAATAGGCGGAAATTGAAACTTTCGGTCTTGCAAAGGCCCAACGTGAAAGCAGGTATGGCACTATCCAACATGTACTACTACTATTTGACTGGACAGCTATGCTACTTGTTTGATAGGTTGGAACCTGTCACCCCAAATGTAGTGGAATCTCATTTAGCTCATGTGTTAAAATTAAATCACCTGCTTATAGCGTCAGAGGCCCCCTTGAATCTCCTGGAAAAGAGACGTGTGCCCATCTTGACCCTAGCTTGTATGGTTGGGAGGGAAGCTAAGCAGCTGGACGAATTTAGGGACACTAATCTGGCTTTTCCCTTGTGGCATAATCGAATGTTTCCTCACCTACAAAAATTTGTAGATTATGCTTTTTGGGAGCATAGGAATATTGTTACTTTGGAAACCATATATTCTAGTAATGATTTGGCCTCATTTGCTTAACTGCAAAACAAAATGTGCTCCTCCGCGTAACGCCTTTTATAAACACCTACACCTTGTTTCTGGCATTATTCATTGAGTGACTGATCTCTACTGTATATTCTCATCTATTACATACCTCAAAAAATAAAAAGCCTTTGGAGGTCCAGGATAAGTGGCAGGTTCTTATACCAGATCTGTTGGATGAAGACTGGGAAGAAGCAGGTTCTTCTCACTTAAATGTCTCACCGACCATTAACAAACTCATTAATCTCTATAGGTTACAATCAGTCTTAATTAGCTCCTGTATGATTACATGCCATGCATCATATACCAACTTCTGCATGCACTAGATGTACCCACCAATGGGCAGACTTTACTCACGTAATGTGCTCATGTACTGTAATAGAGAGATACTTGCAGCAGGTGATAGCAACACTAACATCCTCTCTGTCCCTGTGCCATGCCACCCAATGGCCAAGTACACCAGAATTTCACTATGGGAAACACGGTTTTTAGCCCGTAAGGCTATCACACTTAAATGGAATCAGTCTGCTTTGCCATCTGTCCGTCAATGAATAAGGATGGTGAATTAGATACTTCCTCATGAAAAACTAAATTTTTGAGCATCGGGGTTGTCCACATAAATTTAGTAAGGTGTGGGACATATGGTGCTCCTCTACTCTCACCATTGTGAACTCATAAGTTGTGCACTGCATAAGTTTCTTATATCTATATCAGAAAATATGAACTTTTGTATATTATATGGAATTATTGAGTTCTTTAGACTGGATCCAACTGCTCAGGAAGTACTGTCATTGTTTTTCACCAAAACTGTTCAGTTTAAAGCAGAGTTCCACTGTTTTGTAAGTTTATTAAAAAAGTCAGCAGCTACAAAAAGTGTAGCTGCTGATTTTTAATAGACATTCGCTTGTCCCACAATTCAGCGTTGCGGCCGCCCGAAGGCTCATTCCTCTACCCCTCCTCTCCACGGCACCGTCATTACTTCAGTGGGCAAGCTTGCGGCTTCACAGCTGGGTGCGCACATGTCCCAGAAGATTTCAGAGAGGAAGGGGCCACCTAGGGGGTGAGTAGGAGCCGCCTAGGGGGCCAACCGACGGAAGGAGGAAGTGGAAAAGGAAGAACCTATCAAAACCAGGTACCCACCCCCCAAAAAAAATGACATGCCAAATGTGGTATGTGAGGGGGCAAGGAGTGCTTAAAGCGGACGTTCCACTTTTGGGTGGAACTCCACTTTAAACAATTGTGTAACAAAAACATATGTAAATGTGGACGCATCTTGATATTTGTGTACTGAATTATGTATTTAAGTGCAATGGTTGTCATACCAAAAATTGTTTCTATATACCTTGTCAATAAAAAGTAAAAAAAAAAAAATATGAAAAAATGCACCTATAACAATTATAGGCCTTTCATTTCTTTGTAAGTAGGCAACTCACAAAATCTGCAGGGGATCAAATATTTTTGCCACTGTATACGGTACAGGTTGATCACCTCCACCCTTAATCTCCTCTTCTCAAGAGGGAATAAATTCAGTTCCTCTAATCTTTCCTCATAGCGGAGATCCTCCATGCCTCTTATCAGTTTGGTTGCTCTTCTCTGCTCTTTCTCCAGTTCCCCGATATCATGTTTGGGAACTGATGCCCAAAACATGAACTGCATATTTCAGATGAGGAGGTCTTACTAATGATTTGTACAGGAGTAAAATGATATACTATATCTCTACCTCATACCTCCATACCTCTCTTAATACAAGAAAAAAATTTAGCTTGCTTTGGAAACCGCAGCTTGGCGTTGCATGCCAATATTAAAGTGGTTCAAAAGGCAAAATGTTTAACCTAATGCATTCTTGTTCAATATTTTTATTGAAGTTTACATAAGAAAAAAGACATATGATATCAAGAAAAAGAAAGAAAATTGCAAACATGGGAGATTCATAATAAAATCAGATATTCATAGATGTAATCACTTTTGAGCATAAAAATAATAGGATATACAGCAATTGTTGTACAAAAAAAGATATTGGTTTAACTTGAGAGAAAAAAAAAAAATTAAAAAATAAAATATCCCTGAATTATATATTAATTCTTTCAAAGATAATAAATAAATAAAAATAAAGTATAGCTCCTCACCACCCGTCCACCCCTAATGGGTTCAAACTGTGGATGAGTAGGGGCATTTTTTAATAAATGGAGTTTATCAAAAAGAGAAAGAAAAGTGAGTTTTTTATAAGGTATGCCAGGGTCTTAAAGCAAACCCTATGATACTCAATTGCCCTACTTAAACATCATAGAAAAGCTATAATGAATGAGAATTCAGTAGGGTAGCTGTAACTGAGGCTCTAAGTTGTATACATGAGTAAAAGGAATAAATCAAAATCCCATGTTCATATATCATATATGAAAAATAAATAGAAAGAAGAAAAGGAAGAGAAGAAGAAAATGAAAAAGAAAAGAAGAAAGAGAGAAAGGAAAAGGTTCTCGTGGTGATGGTCAGACCCCAGCCCTGGGGGCACCTATAATAAAAAATATTAACAGTAAGACGTAAGAAACATCAATAATTATCCATAAGGTATCAACAGTGTTAGATCAAAGTCTGTAGATAGATGGTGTTTAACCCAAGGTTGCCAAATCTTGTGATATTTTTTGATATTATTATCTTCAATAGATGACATTTTGTGAAAGATAAGAGCCTTATTCATTCGATGTTTAGCTTCAGCCACAACTAGCGTTGGAGGTTCCCATGCTTTAGCTATAGTTTGTTTGGCAGCAGTTGTGAGATGTACTAGTAATTGAAATTGAGTCCAAGTGAGACCCGGAGGTTTAAGATTAAGTAGTGCGAGGGCCGGGTCAGGAGATAAAGGTTTCCAAAGCTTTAGAGGCCATATCAAAATTTTTTTTCCAGAAGATTTGAACAATCGGGCATTGCCACCAAATGTGAAAGTGGGTACCAGGTGATGTGCAACCTCGAAAACAATACTCTGGATAAGAGGGGACAAATTTAGCTACTCTAGCTGGTACCAAATACCAACGTGCCAGAACTTTAAAATTAGTTTCCAGTGCGAAACAATTAGGAGAGGAGTTTTTAGTGGCTAACCAGATACTACGCCATTCATCTGTACTAAATGTTCTGTTCATGTCTATTGACCATTTAGTAGCGTAAGAAGGTAGCGTGTCAGTAGATAACGAGTTAAGTTGTTTATATAAAAGTGAAATCAGTCCTCTGGTATGAGGGTCGCTTTTTCAGATTCTTTCGAATCGCGACAATTAAGTATTAATCCCGTCTTGATATAGGGTATATAAACATTTTTGATTTGTAAATAACGGAACAACTCAGTGTTAGGGAGCTTATAAATATCACAAAGAGTGGGGAAAGTATGAATAGAATTAGTGGAGACTAAATCATGAAAACGAAACAAATTTTTAGAAGACCAGGCTATAAATGACATTGGAAATTTCCATGCAGGATAAAAAGCAGGGTTCCTAATGAAGGAAAGGAGGGGGTTGTGTGTGGATTGAAGTTTAAGAGAGCTTCTGAATTTATCCCATATGTTTAGGGAATGCTTAGTTATGGGGTTAGATAAATGAGTTCTATCTTTGGGAGATAACCATAACATATTGGCTACAGATATAGGGTCAATTTCAATAGCAACCCATAATGGAGATTCCAAGTTCGCATGATATTTAGGCAGTTGCGATAATTGTGCTGCATAATAGTAAGAAAAGTTAGGTAATCCTAACCCACCACTAAGCTTGTCGAGAAAGCGTGTTGATTTAGGGATACGTGGTTTGATAGTACCCCATATAAAAGACATGACTCTGCGCTGCAAAAGTCTTAAGAAATAAGATGGTATTTGGATAGGAAGTACCCTAAATAAATACAAAAATGTTGGTAATACTGACATTTTTATAGCATTAATCCTCCCAAGCCAAGATAAAGGGAGGGAGGACCATTGTTTCATTAAACCAGTGACTTGTTTCAATAGTGGTAGATAGTTTGTTGTAAAACAAATTTGATAATGAGGCTGTGAGTTGGACTCCTAAGTATGGGATAAATTGTGTTACCCAATTAAATGGTAATGATCTTTGGGCTTGTTGCAGCGCAGCTTGTGATAAGGAAACATTGAGCGCATTAGATTAGGATTAACATGAAGTCCTGAAACATGGGCGAATTTATCTAGAATGTCAAGAAGGTTGGGAGCGGAGATATGAGGATGGGTTAAAAATATGAGTATATCGTCTGCGAAAAGACAAATTTTATGTTGATGTCCACCTAATTCCACTCCTTTGATATTGGGGTTATTCCTAATTAAATGAGCCAAGGGTTGTATAAGTAGGGCAAAAAGTAGAGGGGATAAAGGGCAACCTTGTCTTGTACCTCTTCTAATATCTATCGTGGCAGATTTGTAACCCATATACTTAATGTATGCTCTAGGATTACCATATAAAGAGGAGATAAAGAGGAGATCCAAGACAAAAAATTGTTTCCAAAGCCCCATTTTTGGAGAATAAAATGCATATATATGGCCAGGTAACCGAATCAAATGCCTTCCTAATGTCCAGAGAGAGAAGGCAGGTCGGAATAGGTCTTGTTTTAGCTGCATGTGTCAAGAAGAGCGCTCTTCTAATATTGTCTCCTGCCTGACGTGTGGGCATAAAGCCCGTTTGGTCGCGGTGTATAAGTTTGCCAATGACAGAATTTAGTCTATTTGCTAGGATTTTGGCTAATAGTTTAATGTCCAGGTTTAATAAAGATATAGGACGATAGTTAATCCAAGATGTGGTATCTGATTTAGGTTTAGGAAGCATAGAGATAATGGAGAATAATGATTCATTACTAAATGAGTGTCCAGCTAGTATAGAATTAAAGGCTCTAGTCAATATAGGTGTTAAAATAGACGTAAATTGTTTAAAATATGATGCCGAAAACCCATCAGGGCCTGGTCTTTTATGAGGCTTTAGTGCTTTAATAGCGATTTGGACTTCTAATGGAGTAATGGGATCCTCAAGAAAATGAAGTTGTTCATGTTCTAGAGTTGGTAGTTTAATATCAGCGAACAAGGTATCTGCTTTATTCTTATCAAAATTCTGAGCAGGGGAATAGATTTTAGCTAAATTTGAGCGAAAAATCTCTAATATTTTCACAGGGTTGCTAGTGTATGCATCTCGTGATGTTTTAAGTCTAACAGATGTGTGTGGATGGTGAATTCTCTTTAGGCTACGTGCCATAGGTGTGTCTGGCTTGTTGGCTTTAAGATATTGAATATGTTGTCGTTTACGTAGAAGTTTGTCTGCGGAGTCGGTCAAGAAAAGGTCAAGATCAAGACGAGCCCTATCCAATTTAGTAGTGTTGATGGCATTCGGGGCAGATTGAAAGGTCTCATGGCATTAATGTTAGCCTCCAACTTTGCAAACGTGAGTTTACGTTCTCTCTTAAGAGTTGACGCTTGTTGTATCAACTTGCCTCGGATGACAGCTTTATGGGCTTCCCATAATGTAAGGGCAGAAATGTATTCTGTATCATTAAATGGGAGGTATTCCTTAAGAGCTGTTTCAATTTCTAGGCAATGTGAGGGATGAGTCAATGTAGTATCATTAATACACCAAGTCGCATCGTGTGACCTAGGAATCGTGGAGGCCAGAGTAGTAAAAACTGCACAATGGTCAGTCCATGTGTAAGGAATAATAATAGGAGAAATAATAATAGAAGAAATAATCTCGGGTAACATGCTTGATGGAGTAAGTATGTGGTCTATCCCGCCATGTATCTACCAGACCATGTGTAGTAAGCAGCTGTTGAAAAGTTTGTTTATGCATATTTGAAATAGGGGTTGGTGGGGATTTATCTAGAAAAAGGAAAAACGGTAGTATTAGAATCTCCACATAACACAACAGTGCCAATCTTATGGGCTTCCACCACCTGAAAAAGATGTGATAGAAAGGTTTCTGGTTGCCTATTTGGAGCATAGTAAGATACCAATGTAATTGCGGTATCAGCAATAAGGCCTGTGAGTAGACTATATCTACCCTCAGGGTCACATACTTGTGAGGTAATGGAAAATGGCGTAGAGCGATGGAAACCAATGAGGGTCCCACGTTGTTTAGTTATGGCTGAAGCTGTGTAGAATTGAGGGTAAGAGGCGGAAAGAAATTTAGGACAAGCTTTATCAATGAAGTGGGTCTCCTGAAGACAAATATGTGCTTTTTTAGTTGCAAAAGAACACATTGCTTTGGTGCGCTTTTGCAGGATGTTGAAGCCTTGTACATTCAAGGATAAAATGTTTATGGGGGCCATAATAAATCCAGGGAAAACAATATGGTAAAAAGGAGCATAGTCCAAGGCCAGTGTCGGAACCACCACCAGGAGAGAGAAAAAGGAAGAGGAAAAAAAAAAAGAGAGGAAAAAATAGAGTATAAAAGAATTGAAAAACACTATAAGATATACAAAATATCCATATATGACATTATACAAATAGGGTGTAGGAACGTCTCAGGGGGTATCAAAGAATCCCCTAGATGTTCCAGAATCACTCTCCGGAACCTGCATAACAGTAACAGGGGTCCGAGGGTGATAAGGGGGCAACAAGAAGTTCCTGTGGGATAGACGTCACCGGAGAACATACAAAAAAAACATTGTAACCAAGCATTAGATACAGTAGCTATAAATGTAGTAATAGTATAATAATTACTTCAGAATCGTTCCATATAGGAAACCATCTGGCCGAGTTTATGTTAAATATATGATAAATAAAAAAAACTGATGAACATGACAAAGTCAAAAAACAAAGCAAAAAAACAATATAGCCTAGGTGTAGTAAAACAATAAAAACCAAAGGCTATTTAAACTGGAACCAATGGTGGATAAACCATAAAATATTATTATTGTAAGTAGTGTGGTAATCTACCTACGAGTACTAGAAGATATTTAGGAAAGAAAAAATAATAAATAAATGAGTAATAATAATAAATTTAAAAATTTTACATATACACATATATATATATATATATATATATATATATATATATATATATATATATATATATATACATATACATACACACACACACATACACATATACACTCCTAAGGAGTAATGAAAAATGAGTGTGTCTCAAAGAGGGGAAAAAAAAATATATATAAAAATAAAAAAAAATAAAAAAATTGTTTTTTTTTTTTTTCTCTCCCTTTTTTTTCTTTCCCTTCCAAATAATAAAATAATATATATAATGAATATATATTGCAGAGTATGTAGTGACTTCAAAGAGAGGGAGAGAGAGAAAAAAAAAACCCTTAACCTATCATAATTTGCTAGGTGACATCATTATGAAACAAACCGATCGAAAGGTTAGATTCAGTCCATAGAGTCTTCGTTGGGTGGTGATAGATTTTCAAAACGTCCCCGTTTATGATGATTTTGCGGTGTAGAAGTTGAAGGTCTGGAGCTTGAGGTATTTGAGTGGGGGAGAACTAGAAGTCGAGCGTCTGCGAGAAAGATCTTTAGTTACACCTGTATCTAAAAGTCCAATGTCGATCAGAGTCGATTGTAATTCTTCTGAGCAGCGACAGACATATTTAGTTGTAAGATGTGTAAATCGGAGTGAAAATGGGAACCCCCAATGGTATACAATTTGGTGTTGTTGAAGAACTTGCAATAGTGGCTTAAGTGCACGTCGCTTGGCTACTGTAAGTGGGGAGAGGTCTGTATAAAGCTGATATTCATTACCTTGAAAGACAAGTGCTTTTTTTCCCCTCTGGCTGTTGCGAGTAGCTGCTCTTTTGTTCTATAATAATGAAATCTAACTATTCTATTATGTCCCTAGGGGGACCGTTAGATTTGCGTGGGGCCAAGGTTCTATGTACTCTGTCCATTTCTATGCTTTCGACCGGGATGTCAGGCTGTAATTCCTGAAAGAGTGCAAGCATTGTGGTCTACAAATCAAGAATATTCTCAGGAATTCCTCTTAAGTTCGCACGACGGTCTCTATTTTCTTGATCTTCTAAACAAGATTGCAAGATAAGCTTTTCCTTTTTGAGGTATTCAATCTCATCAATGTATTGCTGTGTGTGATTTTCTATTTCATCAACCCGCACCTCTAGTTCATCTGTTCTCTGTTCCAGTTCCCTTATCTCTCTGGTAAGCTTATCTGTTATATGGTCAGATGTTTGTTTCAATGCTTTCTTTAGCATTATTTCAAATTGTTTAAACATGCCAGATAGAGGTATAGATAGTGAATGTGCAGCTTCAGAATCTAATTCACTGTCAGAGTTCTGTGTATTCAGGCTGTGTGGCAGGGGAATAGAAGCGCCCTGTGGGGTGCGCTGTGAGGGAGGCTGTGAGGTACCTGGCGACGCCATTTTAGATGCCGGCCTAGACAGCGTCTCTTTAGGATTACCGGCTTTATATTTCAATTTAGGGCCTCTCAGGACCATGATTTCGTACCGGAGGGTTCCAGGAGGTAAGCGGCAGCAGCTGACTAATTATTCTCCGGTGTGTCTATCCCAGGAGCGGAGCTCTAAGAAAGCGCGACTGCTCTCTCAGGCATCCGCGCATGCGCCAACCTAATGCATTCTATGCCTTAAGCTAAAAAACCCATCTGTGTGCAGCAGCCCACCAATACTTACCTGAGACCCATCTCTATTCAGCGATGTTGCATGAGAGCCCCGGCTGTCTGGGACTCTACCCTCCTGTTTGGCAGAGACACAGCAGCGACTGACATTGGTGCCCACTGCTGTCTGAATGGACACACAGCGCAGTGGCTCAGCTCAGGTGCCCCAGTAGCAAGTCAATTGCTGTGGGGGCACTCGGCAGGAAGGAGGGGCTGGGAGTGCTTGCGAGGGACCTGAAAAGAGAAGGCAGGATCAGGGCTGCTCTGTGGAAAACAACCGCATAGAGCAGGTTACATAGTTGGTGAGGCTGAAAAGAAGACACCAGTCCATCAAGTTCAACCTATGGTGTGTGTGTGTGTGTGTGTGTGTGTGTGTGTGTGTGTGTGTGTTTATGTCAATAACACATTGTATACCCCTGTATGTTGTGGTCATTAAGGTGCCCATCGATGGTTTCAAAAAACTATTAGACGCTCCCTGCTGGAACCACTGCTTGTGGGAGAAAATTCCACATCCTTACCGCTCTGACGGTAATGAAACCATCTTCACAGTTTAAGTTTAAATCGCTCCTCTTCTAATTTTAGTGCGTCTTTAGATCCCCTTTCACTGAAAAGTTGTTTCTCTTATGCTAGGGTCACCAACACGGTATTTGTACAATGATATCATATCCCCTCTCAAGCGTCTCCTCTCCAGAGAGAATAAATTAAATGCTTGTAGTCTTTCCCCATAGCTTAGGTCCTCCAGTCCCTTTATTAGCTTTGTTAACCTTTTCTGCACGCTGTCCAGTTCCAGCACATCCTTCTTGATGACTGGTGCCCAGAACTGGACAGTATACTCAAGATGAGGCCAGACCAGAGTCTTGTAGAGTGACAGAATTATCATTTTATCTCTGGAGTAAATCTCCTTTTTGATGCATGTGAATATTTTGCTGGCTTTGCTTGCAGCAGCTCTGCATTGCAAGCTGTTGCTGAGCCTGTCATCTACTAGGACCCCGGATCTTTTTTACCCTAGTGGTTTTCCACCCTAGCAAGTAACTTGCCTTCGTATTTTTACCACCCAATTGCATGACTTTACATTTTTCAACATTAAACCTCAGTTGCCATGTAGTAGCCCGCTGACATTGAGCTGTTTGGATGGAAGCCTCTAGATCGTTTATGAATAAAAAAAAAAAAAAAAAAAACAGGATTGGATCCAGGATAGATCCTTGGGGGACCCCACTTTCCACACCAGACCATTCTGACTGCTCGCCATTTATCACCACCTTTTGGGCTCGCCTCTGTAGCCAGTTTTCAATTCAGGTACTCACCCTATGGACCATGCTGATATGCCTTAGTTTGTACAGTAAAAATTTATGAGGAACTGTATCAAATGCCTTTGCAAAATACAGATGCACCACATCTACAGGCCTTCCTTTATCTAGATGGCAGCTCACTTCTTCATAGAATGTGAATAGATTGGTCTGGCAAGAACGATTCTTCATGAATCCATGCTGATTACTACTAATGATACCGTTTTCATTAATAAAATCTTGTATATAGTCCCTTATTCCCTCCAATAGCTTGCAGATTATAGATGTTAGGCTAATTGGCATGTAGTTCCCAGGGATATATCTTGGCCCTTTTTTAAATATTGGGACCGCGTTGGTTTTCTCCAATCAGCCGGTACCATTCCAGTAAGTAAACTGTTCATAAAAATTAGGAACAATGGTCTAGTTATCACCTGGCTGATTTCCTCAAGAACCCTCAGGTGAAAGCCATCCTGGTCCCAGTGACTTATTTGTTAAGTTTTTCAACTTAAGTTTTTCAACAATTTCTGATTCTGTCATCTGTTAGTCATGAGGGTGCTTTCTGTGCCTTATTATTAACATTACAGTCTTGGTTACTGTATCCCCCCTTTTTTTGTGAGGAGAACACACACATTCAAAACCTTTGCTTGCTCTGTCTTTTGTAGCCAAATTCCCTTTATCATCCTTTTTGGGGCCAATAAGTTCTGGCCTCACTATTACTATTTCTTACGAGTTATTTTTGCTCTCTTGTGCTATGTGCTTTTTGTATTCTAAGCCGCCCTGATATCATATTTACATTTCTTGTTGCATTCTTTGTAATGCTGACAATGACCCCCCAGCCTTCTTTTTTTTTTTTTTTTTTTAAGGCTTTTTCTTTTGCTTTTTTATGCATTTTTACCTTGGAGTTTAGCTACCCAGGATTTAATTTAGCCATTTAAAAAAAAAAAAAAATTTCCCGCTGGAATGCACTGGCCAATTTCTTTATTTAGTATGCTCTGTATTCTTTGTTTCTATCACATTTCATATCTAGCAAAGAGCACAGTTTTAGGGAAGTTGCTATTTGAAATTCATTTGCATTTCCCTTGTGTTTTCTTATTTCTGCAATTTATACTGAAACTAATTAAACCTGTGATCGCTGTTTGCCAAGTTGCCCCGCATTTCTACATCCATGATCAGGTCTGTATTGCTAGTAATCAGTAGGTCTAGAAACGCATTGTTTTTTGTTGGTGAATTTACCATCTGCACCATGAAATTGTCCTGCAAGACATTTAGGAAATGGTGAGCCTTAGATGAATGTGCGGTTCCCACTGCCCAGTCTATATTTGAATAATTAAAATGCGCCATTATGACATTTCCCATCCTTTCCACCATTCCAAGCTGTGATCGGAGCTGTCTCCTCCCTCTGGTTAGGGGGTCCATAGCATACGCCCATTGCTTTCCCTTTAGTTTCCCTCCCTTTGGAGCTCTACCCACAGGGATTCCACCTCCTCCCTAGCTCCACAAGTGATATCACCCCTCATTAACTTGTACATCATTCTTGATATACAGGCATACCCCTCCCCCTTTTTTACTCTCCCTACCTCTGTGATATAGGGAATAACCTTGAATGGTTGCCAGCCAATCACGAGAGGTGTCAAACCAAGTTTCTGAAATTCTCCTCGTACATTAGCAGCTCCAGTTCTCCCATCTTGTTAGCCAGACTTCTAGCATTGGTATACAAGCCTCGTAATTTTGTCTGGTCACACATTTCCTTGTTAGTTGTTATGAGGCTGCCATTGGGATTTGCCAATTTATTCACCTTGGGTTTTGGTATTCTAGTGACTCTACCGTTAATGCCCCAATATAACCCGCGGAGCCTTGTTCTACGCTAGATAGCTCTACATCTGGACCCCCCCCTTCCCAATCACCTGGTTTAAAAGCCCCTCTAACTTTTCAGCCATCTTGTCTCCCAGCAGAGCTGCACCCTCCCCATTAAGGTGCAGTTCGTCCCTGCTAAAGAGCCGGTAACCGACTGAGAAGTCAGCCCAGATCTCCAGGAACCCGAACCTCTTTCTACACCAGTTCCTCAGCCACTTGTTAATTTCCCTAATCTCCTGCTGCCTCTCTAGCGCGGCTCGAGGCAGCAGTAGTATTTATGAGAATACTACCTTGGGAGGTCGTACTCCCCAATTTAGATCCTAAGTCCCTGAAGTCGCTTTTTAGGACTCTCCATCTTCCGCTAACTTTGTCATTGGTCCCCGTGTATCAAGATAGCTGGGTCCTCCCCAGCACCACCCAATAATCTGTACACCCAATCCACAATGTGCCGAACCCGTGCTCTTGGTAAACATATAGTTTTGCGCTTAGGGTCTTTGTGACAGATTGCCCTCTCTGTCCTAATAACTGCATCCCCTACCACCAGAATCTGTCTTTCCTTACCCTTACTTCTGCCCTTACCAGAGTTTTTCCCCTGGCAACTAGGAGCGTCACTCTGCTCCAACAATGCCGCTCTTTGACTGGTATCTCCAACATCACACAACATGGACGTATAGTGAGGGGAAAAAAGTATTTGATCCCCTGCTGATTTTGTACATTTTCCCACCGGACAAAGAAATGATCAATCTATAATTTTAATGGTAGGTTTATTTTAACAGTGAGAGACAGAACAAAAATATCCAGAAAAACGCATTTCAAAAAAGTTAAAAAAATTGATTTGTATATGAGTGAAATATGTTTTTGATCCCCTATCAGCAAGATATCTGGCTCCCATGTGCCTATACCAGGTAACAAGCTGAGATTAGGAGCACTCTCAAAAGGGAGTGCTCCTAATCTCAGCTTACCTGTAAAAAAAAAAAAAAAAAAAAAAAAAAAAAAAAAAAGAAGAAGGACACCTGTCCACAGCAGCAATCAAATAGCTGTCCAAGGATGTCAGGGACAAGATTGTAGACCTACACAAGGCTGGAATGGGCTACAAGACCATCGCCAAGCAGTTGGCGCGATTATTCACAAAATGTAAGAAACACAAAATAACTGTCAATCTCCCTCAAGCTGGGGCTCCATGCAAGATCTCACCTTGTGGAGTTTCAATGATCATGAGAACGGTGAGGAATCAGCCCAATGATCTATGGGCAGCAGGGACCATAGTCACCAAGAACACAACTGGTAACACTACGTCGTGAAGGACTGAAATCCTGCCGCGCCCACAAGGTCCCCCTGCTCAAGAAAGCACATGTACAGGCCCCTCTGAAGTTTGCTAATGAACATCTGAATGATTTAGAGGAGAACTGGGTGAAAGTGTTGTGGTCAGAGGAGACCAAAATCGAGCTCTTTGGCATCAACCCAACGTGCCGTGTTAGAGGAGGAAGAATGCTAAGACATCAAGAACACCATCCCCACCATCAAACATGGGAGGTGGAAACATTATGCTTTGGGGGCGTTTTTCTGCTAAGTGGACAGGACAACTTCACTGCATCAAAGGAATAATGGAATGGGCCATGTACTGTCAAATCTTGGATGAGAACCTCCTTCCCTCAGCCAGGGCAATGGGTCGTGGATGGGTATTTCAGCATGACAATGACCCAAAAACACACGGCCAAGGCAACAGAGGAATGGCTCAAGAAGCACATTAAGGTACTGGAGTGGCCTAGCCGGTCTCCAGACTTTAATCCCATAGAAAATATGTGGAGGGAGTTGAAGGTTCGAGTTACCAAACGTCAGCCTCGAAACTTTAATGACTTGGAGAGGATCTGCAGAGGAGTGGGACAAAATCCCTCCTGAGAGGTGTGCAAACCTGGTGGCAAACTACAAGAAACATCTGACCTCTGACAACAAACCCTCGAAAAAGGGTTTTGCCACCAAGAAGTCAAATACTTATTTCACTCATTAAAATGCAAATCAATTTATAACTTTTGAAATGCGTTTTTCTGGATATTTTTGTTATTCTGTCTCTTACTGTTAAAATAAACCTACCATTCAAATTATAGACTGATCATTTCTTTGTCGGTGGGCAAACGTAAAAAAATCAGCAGAGGATCAAATACTTTTTTCCCCTCACTTTACTTGTTGGGTGACAGGAAGGATAGAGGGGAAAGTGTCAAGATGGGCTGGAACATCCCAACTACTCTACTGTTGGGTACGTTCCCAACTCTCCTTTAGTGTGGAGATTCTGCTCAGTGTTGCCAGCTACTTTCCTAGATTTAGGTAATGGGCTTCCAAGGAAGCAACGTGCTTACATTTTGTGTAGCAGTAATCGCCCTCGATCAGATGATCGAGGAACGTATACATGCCAAAAGAAGTACACTAAGCCGCATCTCCATTTTAGTAATGACAAAGGTATCATTAGCAGTAATTAGCATGGATGCATGAAGAATCGTTCTTGCCAAACCATTCTATTAACCTTCTATGAGGAGGTGAGCTGCCATCTAGATAAAGGAAGGCCCGTAGACATGGTGTATCTAGATTTTGCAAAGGCATTTGATACAGTTCTCCACAAACGTTTACTGTACAAACTAAGGTCTGTTGGCATGGACCATAGGGCGAGTACATGGATTGAAAACTGGCTACAGGGGGGAGTTCAGAGGGTAGTGAGAAATGGGAAGTACTCGGAATGGTCCAGTGTGGAAAGCGGGGTCCCCTAGGGTTCTGTCCTGGGACCAATCCTATTTAAAATGTATTCATAAAGGACCTGGAGGATGGGATAAATAGCTCAATCTCAGTATTTGCGGTTGATACTAAGCTAAGCAAGGCAATAATTTCTCCGCAGGTTGTGGAAACCTTGCAAGAAGATCTGAACAAATTAATGTGGTGGGCAACTACATAGCAAATGAGGTTTAATGTAGAAAAATGTAAAATAATGCATTTGGGTAGCAAAAATATAAATGCAACCTACTCACTAGGGAGAGAACCGTTGGGGAGAATCTAGAATGGAAAAGGACCTGGGGGCCCTAGTAAGTGATATGGTCGGCAGTGGCATGCAATCCCCTTTTTAATGCATGCCAATGTTCGGTTTGCTTTGCTTGCAGCAGAGCAAACAGAACATTGGCATGCATTAAAAAAGGGGATTAACTCCAGAGATAAAACGATAATTCTCCCACTCTACAAGACCATAGTCTGACCGCACCTGGAGTATGCCGTCAAATTCTGGGCTCCAGTCCTCAGGAAGGATGTTCTGGAACTGGAGAGAGTCCAGAGAAGGGCAACAAAGCTAATAAAAGAGACTGGAGGACCTTCGGTATGAGGAAAGTTTCCGAGCATTGAACTTATTCTCTCTGGAGAAGAAACGTTTGAGAGGGGATATTGTTTCAATGTACAAATACCACAATAGGGATAACATTTTTCCGCGAAGGAATTTAAAAAGACACGGCCATTCACTAAAATTAGAAGGGAAATGGTTTAACCTTAAGCTGCGTAGAGGGTTCTTTACTGTAAGATTTGGAATTCTCTTCTACAGGCAGTGGTTTCAGCGGGAAGCATCAATAGTTTTTTTGAAATTATTAGATGGGCACATGAACGACCACAACATACAGGCATATACAATGCAATACTGACATAAAAGCACACACAGGTTGGGCTTGATGGACTTGTCTTTTTTTTTGGGTGGTGGACCTAACCTATGTAACACCTTAGAGTTTTGCGCTCTGAACAAATCCAAGGACACTTCTCCCATGACTAATTGGATGGCCCATAAGGCTACAATCAGGGGTTCTCCTTCAAATAGCGACCTGTCTGAAAAAGAAACTGTTTCTCTCATAAGAGAAATGGAGAGCGAGTTGTCCAACCTGTTTTCTCAATATAAGCAGAACCTTGTCTTGCAACTTAGGGATAAAATAGATTTAGTCCAGGTAAAAGTGAATCTCTGTCTCACAACTACTAAGACAGAAAAGAGCCTCAGATGGACCCAGGCAGCTTCCTTCTACATGCTGAAAGATAAGCCAGGTAAAATCCTGGCTTGAAAGCTTACACCCTGACTTCACCAAACTGTGCTCCCTAAAAATAGACAATCTAATGGAACCCTAACCCAGAATCCACAGACAATAATGGATCTTTCAGTCCTACTACACTTGGCGAGCTGGAAGGTCCACCACCCAAGGCCTTGGACGATTTCCTTAAAGATCTTACTCTTTCCTCTTTTTCAACCCCTCATTTGGAAATTCTGGAGAAGGAAATTACTATGGGAGGAGGTACTGGCAGTTATCAAACAAGCTAATGTGTCCAAGACCCCGGGTCTAGATGTCTTCTCTGCCTCCTATTGCCCCACTGCTGGCACCCCACCTGTTCATTCCTTTCATGGCAATATATAAAACAGTATTGCTCTTGATGCAGAGTCCAACAGAGCTCACATCTGTCTAAACCAGACAAGGACCATAGTGACGTGGCAAACTACCACCCAATATCGTTGATTAATGACGACTTAAAACTCCTAACAAAAATATATGTAAACCAGTTTAATACATTTATGGCACAACGTAGGTCAGATGGGATTTGCCCCAGGGCGACAGGCCACAGACCAAATTTGACAGGCTATAGATCTGGTTTATTTGTTGCGTGCCAACTGGGAGGGTGTAGGCACCCGGCGAGGAATGCTATTGTCATTGGACCTGTATAAGGCCTTTGACTCCTTATCCTGGACCTTCCTTTTCCATATACTGAAAAAATTGAGCTATGGATCGAAATTTCTCACTCTTAGGTGCGCTACACTCAAACTCCTCGGCTAATATCGCATATGGTCGTAAATCAGATCTTTTGCAAATTAGAAAGGGAACCAGGCAGGGATGCCCGCTCTCTCGTCTTTTTGTCATAGCAATTGAGATGTTGGCAATAGTCATTAGGTCAAACCCTGATATTTGCGGCATTCCTAGTGAAGGCAAATATCATAAATGTGCTTTATTTGCCAACAGCCTGTTATTTATCACAGACCCCATTATGACCTTGCCTAACCTATTTTCCACCTTGTCTAACTTCGGCGCCATCTCCGGATTACAGGTAAATCAATCCAAATCGAAGGCGTAAATCCTCTGGAGTCTGTCCTGGGCTCAGTACGGATGTCCTTTCGTTTAAATGTTGTACACAGGCATTCCCTTATCTTGGTGTTAAACTTACCTGACATCTCTATGCTGCATCAGGTTTTCATTAGGTTCCCCTTTACACCTCAAAACAGGACTTCAAAAACTGACAGTCCCATGCCCTTTCCTGGATGGGAAGAATAGCAGCTATAAAAAAGGAGGACAGTTCTTTCTTTAATCCTATATTATTTTCTGTCTCTGCCAACCCCAGTACCATCCACATTCTTAAGGAAACTGCAAACGTTGATCTATAAATTCATCTGGAGTACCAGTGGTTGCAGGGTGGCTCGGAACAGTTTGTATACTTCTAAGTGGAGAGTCAGACAGGGAGTTCCCCATTGTCTGCGATATTAAAGAACCACTCAACTGGTCCAGCTTTATCAATTTTTTTTCTAAGGCATATCAACCTGACTGGGTTCAGTTGGAGGCACAAGCTAGGGACACGTTATGCAAACTGTATCCTTTGAAATCTCCTCATTCCCCTGTGGACCCCCTTTTTAATAATCCTCATCTCCCCCATTAGTGTGTAGTGTAGTCACCAGTCTGCTGCACATGGAGATGTCTGTGTCAGTTGCACATCGATATTGTTTCCTTCCTGGTAGTAGCCAGCTGACTGTGGAGTGCACACGTCACTTCCGGTTGCCGTGGAGGTCACGCCCTGCGTTCCACAGTCAGCTGGCTACTACCAGGAAGGAAACAATATTATTGTGCAACTGACATAGACGTCTCCCTGTGCAGCAGACTGGTGACTACACTCGCTTATAATTCACATGCTTCATTGATGTTTAGTTTGTATGTATTTTATATGGGGGTGTTTTCTTTGGGCTTATAAATAAATCTATGAAAACAGGATTACGCTATGTCCGAATCTTTTGTATTTATGAATCCCTTTGATCGGAGCAAATCATATTTCCCAAATCCACCTCCAATGATGAGGACCGTGTTCTAAAGTAACATGAGGACTTCTCTTAAGGCTTGAAATTCTCTCTGCTCTGGTGAGTGTAACCCCATGGAGGAGTGTGCCTCACGCGGTGAAGATTTGGTGTATGGTGCATGCGCTGACAACTATCTAGGATCACCCACTATCTTTTAGAGCCGTTTTTCACTGTTATCGAACAATAAACTTTGTTTATAATACTGAAGCTGGTCATAAATTGGAATAGACTAACTGTAGAGCTGTTATAACATGAGACAGATACAGAAATTGGACTGAACTTTCTTCTGTTACTTCTTGCAATTTTATTAATCTATAACAGCAGCTTTCATGTTGAGTGTCTTATCTCTGCTTGATTGCTGAGCAGTGATTAAGGGATTTTTTTTATGTTTATCATTTATCTGACTTGGGAACTGTGTAGTAGGCTGTGTTTTTACAAATATATATATATTATTTTTTTTAAACACACACTCTCCTTTATCCACAGTTGATCCAGAGGAAGGCGAAAAACCCCAGCAAAGCAAGATCCAATTTGCTATAGCAGGGGAAAAAAAATTCCTGCCTGATCCCGAGAGCATTTTCCCTCGATCAACTTTACCTATCACTTGTTAGTATCCAGTTAAAATATGTACATTTAAGAAAGAATCCAGGCCTTTTAAAAAAAAAAAAAAAACAAATCTGGAGCTTGCCAAAACCACCTCTGGAGAGAGTCTATTCCACATTTTCATAGCGCTTACTGTGAATAAATCTTTCCGTATTTGGAGATGAAATCTTTTGTCCTCTGTGATGACCTTAAAGTGAATAACTCAACACCAAGTTCACTATATGGACCACTTATGTATTTGTAAAGTACATATTGATCATATCCCCCCTTAATCTCCTCTTCTCAAGAAGGAATAGATTCGGTTCCTCTAATCTTTCCTCATAGCTGAGCTCCTCCATGCCTCTTATCAGTTTGGTTGCCCTTCTCTGCATTTTCTCCAGATCCCCGATATCCTTTTTCAGAACTGGTGCCCAAAACTGAACTGCATATTCCAGATGAGGTCTTACTAATGATTTGTACAGGGGCAAAATTATCTCTCTGGAGTCCATACCTCCCTTAATGCGAGAGAAGACTGCTCGCTTTGGAAACCGCAGCTTGGCATTGTATGCTATAAAGCTTATGGATCTACCAAAACGCCCAGATCCTTCTCCACCATTGATTCCCCCAGTTGTACTCCCCCTAGTATGTATGATGCATGCATATTCTTAGCCCCCAGGACATAACTTTACACTTAACATCAAACCTTGCCACTTAGTTGCCTAATTAGACAATTAGTACATTGAGATCGGCTTGGATCAATATGGGTCTCTACAGGATAACGCACTTTATAATCATAAAGGGATCAGACAGCCTGCCTATTTTTTTTTTTTTTTAGAAATGTTACAGATAAGAAACTTTCTGCTTGTGTCAAATTACTTTCTACAGACTCTAAAGCCCCATAGACACGTGTAGAATGTCTGGAGACATTTGCCGGTTCAAAAAAAAAAAAATAAAAAAAAGAGCCAACATTCTGTCTGTGTGTATGTCAGCCTGTCTGACAGAAGATTGGCCGGTTTCTGTTGGACATGCATGCTGGAATACCAGCAGCCAACTGACTCCTGATCAGCGCTCTCAGCCAATGGCAAAGAGTTCTAACTGGAGTGTTCTGGCGGGGGGCGTCAGGCGCCCCCCTGTCAGAACACAACCGCTCAGCTACAGGCATATTCAGATATTTGTTTCTGCCAGCGATTCCCTGCACTGTAGGAACAATCATAGGTGCTGTTCAGCCACTTGATTGTTTTTACAGGTGGCGGAAGGGGACGTCTCTGCCCTCCAGTGCTTCAACCGGCTCGCCCGTGTGATCAGCGAGCCAAAGAAGGAATCTGCCGGCAACGGAAGCTTAACAGAGAATACCGTGGGCCAGATGGTCCCCTGGCAGTCTCTATGACCTTTGGAGGTCGGGCGCGACGCAGAAGTGAACGCATACACGCGCAGAAGCAAATGCATACATACGTTGCGCCCACATATGGCGTTCAAACCACACGCCAGGTATCACCGTGAATGTTAGAGCAAGAGCAACAATTATAGCCAAAGACCTCCTCTAACTCTAAACTGGTAACCTGCAAAACAAGTTCAAGCGTGGCCTATGGAGATTTTTAAGTACCAAAGTTTGGCGCCATTCCAAAAGTGTGCGCAATTTTAAAGCGCGACATATTTGGTATCTATTTATTCGGCGTAATATCTTTTCCAATGGAAAATGTCCGATGGAGCCTACACACGGTCGGAATTTCCACAAAGCTCCCATCGAACATTTTCCGTAGGAAAATCCGACCGTGTGTACAGGGCATTAGAAAGCCTGAAGGCGGTGATTGATTTTCGGAGTCGTATACACAGTTAGATTGCTAAAAAGTTTCACACATGTGGTATCCCCATACTCAGGAGAAGCAGCAGAATGTATTTTGGGGTATAATTCCACATATACCTGTTAAAATGTCAGGTTTCTGTAATGTAAAAAAAATGAGACAAAGATAAATCATTTCAGAATTTTTTCCACCTTTAACCGCTTGCCGACCGCCTCACGCAGATATACTGCGGCAGAAGGGCTCGTACAGGCAGAATCACGTACCTGTACGTTCCACTTTAAGAGGCGGCCAGCGGGCGCGCACATGTGGCAAGCTCCACGAGTCGGGTCGTGGGTCCCGCGGACTTGATCGCCACGGGGATACCCGCGATCGCCTCACGAGGAGGAAGAACAGGGACATGCTAATGTAAACAAGCATCTCCCCGTTCTGCCTAATGACAGTGTCACTGGTCTCTGCTCCCTGTCATCGGAGCAGAGATCAGTGACGTGTCACACACAGCCATGCCCCTCACAGTTAGAAACACGCCCCTAGGACACAATTAACCCCTACACTGCCACCTAGTGGTTAACCCCTTGACTGCCAGTGTCATTTAGACAGGAATCAGTGCATTTGTATAGCACTGGTTGCTGTATAAATGACAATGGTCCCAAAAACGTGTCAAAAATGTCCGATGTGTCCGCCATAATGTCGCAGTCACAATAAAAATCGCTGATCAGCGCCATTTAAAAAAAAAAAAAAATTATTAATAAAAATGCCATAAAACTATCCCCTATTTTGTAAACGCTATAACTTTTGCGCAAACCGATCAATAATCGCTTATTGCGATTTTTTTACCAAAAATATGTAGAAGAATACGTATCGGCCTAAACTGAGGGAAAAAAAATTGTTTTGTTTTTTTTTTTATATATTTTTGGGGGATATTTATTATAGCAAAAAGTAAAAAATGTGTTTTTTAAAAAATTGTCACTTTTTTTTTGCTTAAAGCGCAAAAAATAAAAAAGCACAGGGGTGATCAAATACCACCAAAAGAAAGCTCTATTTGTGGAAAAAAAGGACATCAATTTTGTTTTGGGAGCCACGTCGCACGACCGTGCAATTGTCAGTTAAAGCGACGCAGTGGCGAATCGCAAAAAGTGCTCTGGTCAGGAAGGGGGTAAATTCTTCCGGGGCTTTAGTGGTTAAATGTGACCTATAAACTGTACAACTCAGTTGAACGACAAACTGAAATCTTTTAGGTGGAAGTAAAAATAAACTAAAATATGGTTGCATGTTGCACCTTTTGATTTTATTACAGCATTCAGTCTTTTTGGGTACGAGTCTATAAGCATGACACATCTTGACTTGGCAATATTTGCCCACTCTTCTTTGCAAAAACACCCCAAACCTGTCAGATTGCAAAGGGCATCTCCTGTGCACAGCCCTCTTCAGATCACCCCACAGATTTTAAATGGGATTCAGGTCCAACCATTCCAAAACATTTATCTTCTTTTTTGTTGATTTGGATGTATGCTTTGGGTCATTGTTTTGCTGAAAGATTAAGTTCCTCTTCATGTTCAGCTTCCTAGCAGAAGCCTGAAGGTTTTGTGCCAATATTGACTGGTATTTGGGACTGTTCATAAATTCCCTCTACCTTGACTAAGGCCCCTGTTCCAGCTGAAGAAAAACAGCCCCAAAGCATGATGCTGCCACCATCATGCTTCACTCTGGGTATGGTGTTCTTTTGGTGATGAGCAGTGTTGTTTTTGCACCAAACATATATCTTTAGGAATTATGAACAAAAAGTTCAACCTTGGTTTCAGAAGACTAACACATTTTCCCCACATGCTTTTGGGAGGCTTCAGATGTGTTTTTGCAAAATTTAGCTGGGCGTGGATGTTTTTCTTTGTAAGAAAAGGCTTCCGTCTTGCCACTCTACCCCATAGCCCAGACATATGAAGAACACTGGAGATTGTTGTCACATGTACCACACAGCCAGTACTTGCCAGATATTCCTGCAGCTCCGTTAATGTTGCTGTAGGTGTCTTGGCAATCTCCCTGACCAGTTTTCTTCTTGTCTTTTCATCAATTTTGGAGGGACGTCCAGTTCTTGGTAACGTCACTGTTGTGCCATATATTTTCTCCATTTAAAGAGAACGGTCTTCACTGTGTTCCATGGTATTGTAATGCCTTGAAATTCCTTTGTACCTTTCTACTGACCGATACCTTTTAATAATGAAATCCTCTGATACTTTGGAAGCTCCCTGTGGGACCATGGCTTTTGCGGTAGGATTCGACTAAGAAAAATGTCAGGAAAGACCTACTAGAACAGCTGAACTTTACTTGGGGTTAATCAGAGGCACTTTAAATGAATGAATGCAATTGCTTAATTCTGAACACAGCTACGTCCTCAGTTTTTAGGAGGGTGTGCACACTTATGCAACCACATTAGTTTAGTTTAATTTTTACTCCCCCCCCCCCCCCCCTCTAAAAATATTTCAGTTTATTTTTCAATTTAGTTGTACAGTTTTATAGGTCACATTAAAAACAATGGAAAAAGTTCTGAAAGGATTTATCTTGGATTCATTTTTTTACATTCCAGAAAGCTGACATTTTAATAGTGGTGTGTACACTTTTTATACCCATGGCACGTGTGAGCAATATATCATTTAATATCATTTAAGACCGCAGCGGTCTTACAAGTGCACTTTGTTTCCGAAAAAAAATAAGACAACAGTTGCACAGTTAACAGTGCATGTCAGAGCACAAACCAAGCCATGAAGTCCATGGAATTGTCTGTATAACTCAGAGACAGGATTGTATCAGGGCACAGATCTAGGGACGGAAACAGAATTATTTCTGCAGTTTCAAAGGTCCCAATGAGCACAGTTGCCATCATCCATAAATGGAAGATGTTTGGAACCACCAGGATTTTTCCTAGTGCAGGCCTCCCAGCCAAACTGAGTGATCGGGGGAGAAGTTCCTTAGTCAGGGAGGTGACCAAGAACCCGATGGACGCTCTGACAAAGCTCCAGCCTTTCTCTATGGAGAGAGGAGAACCTTCCAGAAGAACCACCATCTCTACAGTGCTTCACCAATCAGGCCTGTATGGTAGAGTGGCCAGACGGAAGACACTCCTCAGTAAAAAGACACATGACAGCCCACCTGGAGTTTGCCAAGAGGCACCTGAAGGACTCCGACCATGATAAACAAAATTCTCTGGTCTGATGAAACAAGGATTGAACTCTTTGGCCTGAATGGCAAGCATCATGTCTGGAGGAAACCAGGCACCGCTAATCACCTGGCCGATACTATCCCTACAGTGAAGCATGGTGGTGGCAGCATCATGCTGTGGGGATGTTTTTTCAGCAGCAGTAACTGGGAGACTAGTCAGGATCGAGAGAAAGATGAATGCAGCAATGTATAGAGACATCCTCAATTGAAAACCTGCTTCAGGGCGTGCTGGACCTCAGACTGGGGCGAAGGTTCATCTTTCAACAAGACAACTACCCTAAGCACACAGCCAAGATAAGAAAGGAGTGGCTATGGGACAACTCTGAATGTCCTTGTGTGGCCCAGCCAGAGCCAAGACTTGAACCCGATTGAACATCTCTGGAGAGATCTGAAAATGGCTGTGTGGTGGAGAAATCCCCTCCTACAGCGCTTCAGTCACTGATGTATGTATTCTGAAAGCACGCCCTGCTGCCATCAGAACAGATCAGTGCTGCAGTTGAATGGTGTACCTGCAAAGCAAACAATGGTTAACAATAAAATATAGTAAAGCTCCATGCAAACTGGCTTAAAAATTGCTGCTACTACAGGAGTTTTGTGTTCTGCCTGTAGAAGCAACTTTATGTTATCTTATGTAACCATGCACATTAGGATGATTAGAGGCCCCTGTGTGAATGTGTGCCCGAGACTGTCATGCTGTACCCTATACTAATACTTCACTGGTGTGTGGTAGCGATGGAAACAGTCCTTTAGGCAGAGACCGGGTTGGCCAGGACAGGAGGGACAGTAACAGCGGGAGTCACAACCTATATCCGTGTCTACTACAGCAAAAAAAAAAAAAAAGTCGCGCCAGGTTGTACTAGGTCGCTGGTGCTCGCCAGAAGGTAGAACGGCACTAGTACTAGCACTCTGCTGCATTTGGAAATCATGCGATAGTACCACCTCAGCAACCTGGGAATAGGGTCGGGTATGCCTGACCTTAGCAAGGGGCCACTACTCCATCATCTAAACCATCTATGAGGGTGCCGTTTCTCGCTACAGGTTTGGATTCTGATAGTAACGCTTCCCCATGCTCAGAATCCTGTAGGCCTCTTCACTAGTGTACCCTTCTTTGGCAATTAAGTACCTAGTGCGATTTACAGGTACAAAAGCACCTGGCTGTCAGGGATTGTTTGAACTACCTGCTAGTGGTAGCAGAGATCAGGCCGGATTCTGCCTACGCTGCGGTTCTGTGCATCAGAAGTGACAGTGTTCTACTGACACTACACTTGTTGGGGAGGAAGGGGCTAAACGCAGGTGTTAGCAGGTGTCGGGGCTGATCCTGCTAATGCTGCCTTTTTGGGGAGACTATACTATTGGGGACGCTAGCATAGTTCTGATCAAAGATACTGATCCGTTGAAACACTAAACCGTAGTGTGTGTGTGTGTGTTAGTGATACTGACAATCAAAGGGTTAAAATGTAATAGTGAACATGTGGCGGGCAATCTGACGCTAACGCTATCTAGCATCACCTGTGACTATTAGTATACCTGTGACTATTAGTATACAGTGATCAGAAAAAGAAGATCTGTACACTGTACGAATGACAGTCATGAATGAAAGGGCTAGTGACACGAATACAGTGATCAGTAAAAAAATAAATCTGTACATTGTACCCAATTACCCTGACATTGGGTTAATTGGGGGGGGGGGCGATCAAGGGGTTAAACTTTCCCATCTAAATGCTTGTGCGACTGTGTGCTGCTTTTAGTCACTGTGATGTGATCTCCTCTCATGCTGGAACTGAAAAGGGCGATTACATAATTTACTGTGCCTGTGTTTTGTAAACACAGGCACATGCTGATCTGTGATTCGCCAGAACCGATCAGCAGGTCCAGGCCAAAAATCATTGGCCTGGACCTGTAGGCGAATTGGTGCTGGAATGAATCACAGCACTGCAGGGTCAGCGGTAACCTGGTATAATCTGGCGCAGAGCAGCCGCCCTCCCGCAGTAAGTGCACGACGGGCAGTCCCGCAACTGGTTAAAGGGATTTTTTTTGAGGGGTGTTTTTTGTAATACTAATTTTTCCTTTACAAACATGTCATACTTACCTGCTGTGTGCAGTGGTTTTGCACAGAGCAGCCCTGATCCTCCTTTTCTCGGGTCCCCCCGCTGGCACTCTGGGCCCCTCCCCCATGTTGAGTGCCCCCACAACAAGCCGCTTGCTGCGGGGCACTCGTGCATGCGCGCTCCTGACCTAGAGAGCGAGGCTCAGCCCCGCCCCCAGCCTCACTGTCTGATTGACCGCAGCTGGAGCCAATGGCCATCTCAGCTAATCAGGAGGGAGAGACTAGGGAGAGCCTTGGGTCTTGCGCACATTGCTGGATTGGGATTGTGCTTGGGTAAGTATTAAGGGGGGGGCTAAAGGGGGAAGCTGCACACTGAAGGTTTTTTACCTTCGTGCCTAGAAGGCAGAGGGGGTAAAAAAAAAGGCAAGGTTCACGTAAAAAAAATTAAAAAACATAAATAATATGGTTTGGAAGGATCAGTCCAGTTAAAATGATTTTTTTTTTACCGCGGCTGCTCTATTACTTTTGCCTCTACCTATAGCGATTCCTAAGCAGGAAATTACCGCAGTTGCAAAACCGGACCTCTCAAATTCATCTGCATACTAGATTGAATAGACTAACACGATCTACTCTGAAATACCAAGGCGGACTGGGACTTCCACAATCTCCTAGCGTACCACCAGGCTGCACAAATTACTAAAACTGGCCTATACTACTGTAACAGGGCCTAAAGCCATTGGGCAGCTACTAAAGCATTATGTCCTCATTGCCCTATTAGTGTCATATTGTGGATTTCTAAAAGGCTACGTCCTCCCATCTTATGTTCTACCTGATCATATTCTTTATGTTTGGGACAGGCAAAGATCAAGAAGGCCATTTCTTTTCCTCATACCCACTTAGCTTCAGTGTTTGATAACTTGGAGTTTGAGCCAGAGTTGATATCAAGTCACTTTCTATAGTGGATTTAAAAAAAGGGCTTACTAAAAATAGGACCCTGTCAACGGCAACACCCCATATACATTGGCTCAATATCGCGATACCTTACAAATGGTCTCTAGTGAATTTTTCAGATATGACCAGATCACATACTTTATACAAACCAAACTTTCCTTGTTAAAACTGAGCTCCAATCACCATAAATCAGTTATTTTTCTAAAAGCAGCCCCGTGACTGGCACAGATTGCACATTATTATTTGGATACCGTCCCAACTGTAATTTTTTTTTTTTTTTAATCTGTCAAAATTACCCGATCTCAGAAGCAGGTATGGGTAGAGCTGGGCGATTTTCTCCCCAAAAAAAAAAAAAAATCTGCGATATAAAAAAAAAAAAAAAAAAAAAAAAAAAAAAAAAAAAAAACTTGGATTCACGATTCGAATACGATTCGTTTTTTTTTTTTTGTTGTTGGACACCGCGCCGGTCCTGAGGAGCTGCGGGCAGGAGTTTTTAGGCGAGGCGAGGCATCGGCCTAGTCTGCGGCGTCCGGCCTCACGGACTAGGCCGAAGCCGCGGCCTCGCCTAAAAACTCCTGCATGCAGCTCCTCAGGACTGGCGCGGTGTCAGCACAGGTCCTGGTGAGAAAAAAAAAAAAAAAAATCTAAAAAAAAAAAAAAAATCGATTTGCTGAAAATTTGAATCTATAGGGAAGCCCTGAAGCCCCGCTCGTGTCCATTTCCAGGATTAGGTGCAGCTGGCTACCCCAGCATGCACCTCCCAATCTCGTGCCTGTGCAGTAATGACACTGAGGCGCAGTTTTTTGACTGCAGGTTGCCATAGCAATGGCAGCAGATGTTCCTGCCCTGTTACGGCAACCTGTCAAAAGAGAACCCAGGCGATTCCCTTGGACTTGTGGGATAAATTACGCCAATATCCCAG